>NC_083570.1:64070377-64195377 GCF_027579695.1 Neoarius graeffei
CTTTATCCACTGCACAGCTGACTTTAAAGTGCATATTACAGGTAAATTCAGGAGCAAGATCAATGTAATTCTCCTATTTTATATTAAACTTTGGTCAAATATCTGTCACATTTTGCGCAATTTTTTTACCTTGTGCAATTCCAGAAAAATTCAGTTGAAATCAAGCTATTTGAGACGAATTGGTCCGCCTCTGAAAAAACTTGCCATTTGGATTTCCTGACAAACATTGATTTTCGTAACGTCACGTGCGGGACACCTCCTTCTGAATCCTATGTTAGCGCTGGTTTGTTTATGAGAAAACGACCTGGTGGTTTTCTGCAAATTTCTTCAATGTTATCATGTAATTATTAAAATGGTTAACAGATGTATCGTAGGAGGGTGTAGCAACACCAATCATGATGGGATTAGTACTCATCGTTTTCCAAAAGCCCGGACAATGAGAGAGAAATGGAAGTGCTTCGTGCGAGGCACCCGGAAAAATTGGCTACATGCTACAGACCAGCGTTTCTCAGCCTTTTTTCAGTCACGGCACCCTTCAGAAGTATGCAAATTCTCAAGGCACCCCCATATAAAATATACGCAGTCACGCTGACCCCGGCAGTGACGTTGTGACATGGGAAAGGGGGCCGTGAGACAAATTTTGATGATGCATGAGGCGGCGATGATCCGCATTAGTGTAACTATCATTTTTTTTGGAATTTTAATTCATTTTATTTATTTCAATGTTAGAATATATAATTTTTTGATGGCACCCCTAACGAAGCCAGACGGCACCCCAGGGTGCCGCGGCACCCCGGTTGAGAAAGGCTGCTACAGACTACAGCATTATTTGCGGTGTTCACTTCACAAGGCCCGACGACTTTGAGAACTATTTGCAGTGGGAAATGGGCTTCGCGAGGCAACTTGATCTGAAAAAAGACGCAGTTCCATCTGTCAGAATGCCCAAAGCAACACCGTCTCCATCTGTGTCAGCGTCACCAAAGGAGCCAGACGTGTTCGGCAAACATTGATTTTCGTGACGTCACGCACGGGACGCATCCTTCTGAATCCCATGTCAGCATTGGTTTGTTTATGAGAAAACGACCTGGTGGTTTTCTGCAAATTTCTTCAACGTTATCACATAATTATTAAAATGGTTAACAGATGTATCGTAGGAGGGTGTAGCAACACCAGTCATGATGGGATTAGTACTTATCGTTTTCCAAAAGACCGGACAATGAGAGAGAAATGGGAGCGCTTTGTGCAAGGCACCCGGAAAAAGCCGAGGACCAAGCAGAACCGAGAAAAAGACCAAGAAAATTGGCGATTCACAAGTTAACTGTTGCCAGGGTAAGAAATAAGAGAGACTATACTCTAAATTAGGTGTTTCTGTGTTTGTGTGGTACACGGATAATGTTATTTATTGACACACACAAAAGTAAACACCGCCGTATTATTCCACCGCCGTATTATTTACATCCCCGGTGTTGTCTCCGTCGTCTTCACTATATGAATCATCATCAAATCCAAACAGATGAAGCCCCAATTCTGGCATCTCATTATATTCTTCATCCAAAGGTGAAGTAACATTGCGCTCAGGTGACAAGTCTATATTTCAATGCAAAATCGCTAGCTGCTAAACTTGGTCTACACAGACTGTGCACTGAAACCGTGCAAGCTCTCTCAGCCTGCTGGCGGTTCTGCAGGTGACGTCACGAATCTGGCTCCAGGCTCCCTTGGGATTTTTCCAGACGCGTTTTGTTATTTTATTTTTTTTCTGCTGTAGACAGATGGCCTTGTGCAAAATTACCCTTCTGGATGAGTGTGTAAAGGGACATACTTTCATATAAAAAAAAACCAAAATTGGTCCAGGGGCGGCACGGTGGTGTAGTGGTTAGCACTGTTGCCTCACAGCAAGAAGGTCCTGGGTTCGAGCCCCGGGGCCGGCGAGGGCCTTTCTGTGCGGAGTTTGCATGTTCTCCCCGTGTCCGCGTGGGTTTCCTCCGGGTGCTCCGGTTTCCCCCACAGTCCAAAGACATGCAGGTTAGGTTAACTGGTGACTCTAAATTGACCGTAGGTGTGAATGTGAGTGTGAATGGTTGTCTGTGTCTATGTGTCAGCCCTGTGATGACCTGGCGACTTGTCCAGGGTGTACCCCGCCTTTCGCCTGTAGTCAGCTGGGATAGGCTCCAGCTTGCCTGCGACCCTGTAGAAGGATAAAGCGGCTAGAGATAATGAGATGAGATGAAAATTGGTCCAGGATATGCACTTTAATGTGTAAACTTCTCCTTTTAGCAAGGTGATGTATTCTGTTCCAGTGGATTCAGGAGAAGCCTCACTCAATGGTACAGAGAAACATTTAAAGTTTTTCCTATGGAACATGTCAGTGCTACTTTAAAAGGTAACAACAATGGCTTTTATAATATATGGCAGCCCCTTCTTGATCATCTTCCCGGTGATCTTGTTGGTCTATTGCAGAAAGGGTGTCCACACCTCGGCTTTAAATACAAGTCATAGGTTTTTGAATCTCTTCCTTTGACATGACCCTAATGCAAACAAATGATGTATATAAAATGATATGATCCTAATATGTGCTGATGTAACCCATGTACATTTATTTTTTTCCTTCTTTTTCTTTGGCAAGATCTGTGCTGTATGGTTTGTTTATATAAAAAGTTAATAAAATATTATTGGAAAAAAAAAACCATGCTGTCTAGTAAGTCTGTATTTGGAGACAAGAAGGCATCAAATCATGTCTGACTCAAATGTTTGTCCAGAATGTTTCCTTCTGGTGTACATCCTTCATAGCAGAGCTTTGCGTGCACAGAGTGGAGCCCTATTTTTAATAGAAATGCATCAACTTGATTTTTGATATGTGTACCACCACAGGGAACCTGATCACAAGTTAAAGGCAACATCTCAGAAACTCTTGACCACCAGCCAGTGAAATTTGTATCTTTATTTACATAGGGTTTTTATCCAGCGCTTGTTTTTTAAAAAAATAATATGGGATTACTTACTAACACATTTTATGGAAAATATTCCTGACGGCTTCATATAAAAGGGCGATAGATGGATGTAATGGATGTAGGAAGAGTTTTATTGAAAACACGCTACCAAACAGATCCAAAACGGAGACAAAGGCAGAGTCGAAAAACAGGCAGTGAGGCACAGACAGGATATCAGAGGTAATACAATACTCACAGTCCAAAAATACAAACACAGTCAAAACCAGAAAAGTGATGCAAAACGCAAGGCTTTTGCAAAGTCTGTATTACCGAGAGTCCTTATATGATTGCACTCTAATTAGGAACAGGTGTATACGGTAGTAATTAGTCCTACGTATATGCGTGCGCATGCTTTGCAGTATGCGGCTGCCCGTACCGAGCTCCAAAGCGTGTGGACACGAAAGCTGTAACCAGACACCTGTTTGACACATCAAGTTTGTTATTCGATGGTAACTATACAGTAATGATATAAAGTGAAAGTGCTGGTTCACCGCTGTTCACCAGGCACCCAGCAGAGTCACACCATAATAAATGCTGTAGTGTTGTTTCGGGCGTATGGCATGCGGTGTCAAAGAAAGGAATAAATATGTATCGTAAATGTGATGCGTATCTCATTATTGGTCTTACTGTCACAAGACAATATTGCAGTTTACTGATGTGAAATACACAACAATTTGATGGTTCATGTGCTATAGTATTATTATTCTATTCAGGTTGATTTTGTGCCCTTGCAAATATTTTGCTCATACACTCATCAGGAGCTCCGCTTTTAGGCATTGTAAATATCTATATTATCCCATAATACCATGCATCAGCCTGCCTGTAAAATGATGGCAGTGGAGATCGCCAAGAGGGATACGAAGCATTTTATGGAGAAATTAGTTATGTAATGTAATTATTTTTTATTTTATTTTGTCTGGGGTAATCAGAGAATATTCATTGTATTTTTCCCAATGACATTTCATTCCATCTCACCTAATGGACATTTAGGGTTAATGTAACCAGGCAACATGATAACGAATTGCCGTCTTTGACGCCTCAAAGTATTTATTTACAGGTTTCTTCATAACTATCTTACAAGTAGCAACTAACTCATATTATTCTATCCACATTCACCGGATATGAGCAATTGTGTGCTCTGATTGGCTACTCTACTACTAGGCTATCAGCTCATATACTGTGAATAGAGGAAAAACAAAATGGTGAAGCGTGTTGCTGAACCAACCAAGGACGAAATAAAAACTCTACTTGAAAACAAAACCCCAAAAATACAAAAAAAAAGCAGCGAAATATGGAATAAAAGTATTTGATGGTAAGAACATCTTTTATTTTTCAAGAATTATTATTATAGCATTTTTCACAAATTGCTGTCATTTCACCGATTTGTTTACATTCTAAGCAGAAATGATTTTGTCAAACGTTTTGTATAAAGTTTTTATTGATCGAATTTGCAAAAAATAAAAATGCTCTGTTTCTCAAAATCCAGTCAATGTGGATAGAATAAAATAGTTATTCCATTCGAATCACGTCATACATGGCTTATTACCAAATCGGCGCTCGTCAGCTATCAGCTCATGTATGACTCAATTTCGTGGAGTAACTGTTAAAGACAGCAAAGGCATCAAGGCAGCTGTTTTTACTATACGTTTATGACACCACTACTGAAGAAACACCACATACTGACATGGATTATGTTTTTTCACATTTTATTCCAATGTACCGTACATAAGCGGACTCAGGTTTACAAGGACTGTACAATAAGGCAGCAGTCATTTATTTATGGTCACATTACTGTTTTTAACCTTTGGATTTCCTGGACTCCAGAACGCATTCAAATGAATCAGGTGCTAGAAGTTTCTCACACAAGAAGGGAGAAGTGAGATTTTGGTTTGGTTTTTTCCTTGCCTCCCTTCTGAACTTAGCTTCATTCCCGGTAATGCTGAGCAAAGGCACTGCCATTCTAATGGAGGCATCAATAAATTATTAGGTTCCTCTGACACGATTACATCAAAGGGTTCACTGCGACAGCTGAGGGAAGCCATGACACACTTTCGAGATCCAGGCAGCCCACTACAACAGCGCCGTCTCTTCAGTAATATTCACGCTGTTCCAGATGGCGAGGGGATCCAATTAACATAAAGCACAATACAAAAAATTGTAAAAGATTGGCACGGAGAGAGAGAAATTGAGACCAGAGAGAGCCTTGGTGCTACACAACATCAGCAATCATTTTATAACACTATGTATTGTCTTCGGGACTATTGAGCCTATTGAGCATGGCTGAAACACATCAAACACTATGGCACAGTCTTTTCCATCACTGACAATTAAATATAACAGGACAGTAGTGCTATATATGGTCACGTTTGTGGTTTTGGACTGCTTTTTTTGCTAAACCTCATGGGTGAATCTCGGGCTTTCAAGACCTTGCCTAACCAAGAAAAAAAGCAGTGGATATAAGGCTGAAGAAAAGGATTCTATGAATCATGACTGAAACCACACTAGTTATGATTCAGACTTACTGGCACTTTAATGGCACATTCTGACAACAGTTCTGCAACTCTTCAGCTAGGTGGCAGTTGACTTTAATATCCATGGACCCAAGATCACTGGTGCCCCTTTTCCACCAAAGCAGTTCCAGGGCTGGTTCGGGGCCAGTGCTTAGTTTGGAACCGGGTTTTCTGTTTCCACTGACAAAGAACTGGCTCTGGGGCCAGAAAAACCGGTTCCAGGCTAGCACCAACTCTCTGCTGGGCCAGAGGAAAGAACCGCTTACGTCAGCGGGGGGGGGGGGGGGGGGAGTTGTTAAGACCAACAACAATAACAAGACCGCGAAAGATCGCCATTTTTAAGCGGCGAGAAGCAGCAGCTGTACAAACGCGAAGTCATCCATTATTATTATTATTGTTGTTGTTGCTGCTGCTGCTTCTTCCGTGTTGTTTTTGCTTTGATATTCGCGCCAAGGTTTAAGCAAATGTAGCGACGTAACTGACGTATACAGCGACGTAATGACGTATACAGCAACGTAATGACGTGGCACCGCAAGCGATGGAAAAGCAAACTGGTTCTCAGCTGGCTCGCAAGTTGAACGAGTTGTGAACCAGCACCAGCACTGGCTCCGAACCAGCCCTGGAACTGATTTGGTGGAAAAGGGGTATGGGAGGTGCTCTCCTGTTACGATGGTGACCGAAGTAGTAGTACAAGGCATCTCAGAGTGAAAGAGGAGAAAAGAGGGATTCTTTTAAACAGAAAGAAATGATACTATTTATGCTTTATCGAAGAAATGACCAGACAGTTAGCTGAATGTGTATAATATACTGAAGGACAATGACTTTTATTTGATTTAATCACACCAGGGCTTTATTCTGCCTGCATTTCTGCCGTTAGACAAGCATCTCCAGCCTGCCAAAAGAGGAACCTTTTATCTTTCACAGAACCACAGGGTCTTCACAGGGGGACAGCAGGAAGAATAGAGGACAGTGGGGGACACAGGGGTCCAGCTGCTCAGGATTTCCAAAGTGCATCCAAAAAATGACTGTATCCATAGAAACAGCTCCTCCCACATGGTCCCTTGAACCACTCCCAGTCTGCGAGATTGGTCAATTATCTCAGTAACGTGACAAAAAAAAGAGGGAAACTGAAGCTGTACAGATGGATGAATCCTCCTCTGTGATGGCCCAGGCTATAAGACTCTCTTCCTCCTGCTGGTCAGCCTCACCAAGGTTAAATCAATAGTTACACTGCACAAGATGCAGGTCAATTAGGTATTGGCAAGAGACTACAGAAGGTGACCACCTGCTCTCAATGGGAGAGGCTTCACATGCCGCTGAGAAAAGACAGAGACAAAAGCTCACAGCACTCACTGCTCATATGGCCAATCAGTTACAGTAGGCCAAACCATTTCTCTCAGCAGAAAACAAGACGGTCTAAACTCTAAAATAAAGCAATTTCAATGTTTTCAACAATATTCCTTCATAATTAGGGAAGTCATTCCATGTCTAAAGCCTATCATAATCCACAGTATTACAAAGAGGTAGTCCATTTCAACTTCTTTCCATAATATACAGTATCGGAGATATCTAGAAGCATCTGCAAAATAATTCATAGAAACACAACACAATGGATAATGATAGGATTCATGAGAAACAATTATTTAGACAACAAATTGACATTCTAATCATGTCCTCGGGACAAATCTTTTATAGTTTAAAGCAAAAGTAAATAATTATGTACTAATATGTATTCATAACATAACACAACCTCTAGTTGTTATTCTTTTTGTAATAATAATAAAGTCACTGATATTTTCATTTTATACTCAATTATACCTCAAAAAAGCAACTAAATGTGACTATAAACAAGAAAACAAGGGGCACAGAAAGAAAATCACAAAATAAATGTAAGTACAAAAAAAATTTTGAACTTTAAGTATGAACCATATGGTCAGTCATTTGCTTGTCTCTTTCGGTCTTGCTGATAGCGTCTTGCCTGACTGAAGATGGTGAGATGCTTGCTAGTTTGTAGAGAACTGGCAAGGGTGTTGGTGTAAGGTTGCCGGTGATAGTGCAACATGCTTTGTGGAGTTCTGGGTCGATCTGCTTTGCATGGCATAACCTAGCCATTGACAATAGACACCCACTTTACAATTATCACGGAGTAACAAGACGACTCCAATCACGGAAGAGGTTTGCAACAGTAACTGGTTTAGAGAACATGAGATCATCAGAGTACAGACTCAAGGAATGGATGGCAAACAACCAAGCCCACCATAACGAGGTTGTCCCCAAACCCAGTGAGGATCTTCCCAATGGAACTTCCCTCTGCAAGAAAGACTGGGTCACATTAATTCATGCACGAGCCAAGGTTGGCAAAACAGGAGACAACCTTCTGAAGTGGGGACTCACTGCAAGGTGCCCCTGTGGTGAACCTGTCCAAACCATGGATCACCTACTCCGAGGATGCCCATTGGACCCAAGCTACTCCAACCAAGACCTTCTGGAAGCTAACAAAACTGCCCTAGTGTGGATACAGTGGTGGCATGATAAGATATGATGATGAACTATATGGTATTCTAATACAACACCTGATTAGTTCCTAGAAGTTAATTAATCTATGAATATGTAAACCCATTGTCTAAAATATTGAATAAATTGGCAAAATGCAGGGACTTTGAGCTATTTGTATAAAATAATTGCTTATTATTACAACCCCGATTCCAAAAAAGTTGGGACAAAGTACAAATTGTAAATAAAAACGGAATGCAATAATTTACAAATCTCAAAAACTGATATTGTATTCACAATAGAACATAGACAACATATCAAATGTCGAAAGTGAGACATTTTGAAATTTCATGCCAAATATTGGCTCATTTGAAATTTCATGACAGCAACACATCTCAAAAAAGTTGGGACAAGGGCAATAAGAGGCTGGAAAAGTTAAAGGTACAAAAAAGGAACAGCTGGGGGACCAAATTGCAACTCATTAGGTCAATTGGCAATAGGTCATTAACATGACCAAGTATAAAAAGAGCATCTTGGAGTGGCAGCGGCTCTCAGAAGTAAAGATGGGAAGAGGATCACCAATCCCCCTAATTCTGAGCAATATCAGAAAGGAGTTTGACAGTGTAAAATTGCAAAGAGTTTGAACACATCATCATTTACAGTGCATAATATCATCAAAAGATTCAGAGAATCTGGAAGAATCTCTGTGCGTAAGGGTCAAGGCCGGAAAACCATACTGGGTGCCCGTGATCTGCATCACATACAAGCATGCTTCTGTATTGGAAATCACAAAATGGGCTCAGGAATATTTCCAGAGAACATTATCTGTGAACACAATTCACCGTGCCATCCGCCGTTGCCAGCTAAAACTCCATAGTTCAAAGAAGAAGCCATATCTAAACATGATCCAGAAGCGCAGACGTCTTCTCTGGGCCAAGGCTCATTTAAAATGGACTGTGGCAAAGTGGACAACTGTTCTGTGGTCAGTCGAATCAAAATTTGAAGTTCTTTATGGAAATCAGGGACACCGTGTCATTCGGACTAAAGAGGAGAAGGACGACCCAAGTTGTTATCAGCGCTCAGTTCAGAAGCCTGCATCTCTGATGGTATGGGGTTGCATTAGTGCATGTGGCATGGGCAGCTTACACATCTGGAAAGACATCATCAATGCTGAAAGGTATATCCAGGTTCTAGAGCAACATATGCTCCCATCCAGACGATGTCTCTTTCAGGGAAGACTTTGCATTTTCCAACATGACAATGCCAAACCACATACTGCATCATGGCTGCGTAGAAGAAGGGTCCGGGTACTGAACTGGCCAGCCTGCAGTCCAGATCTTTCACCCATAGAAAACATTTGGCGCATCATAAAATGGAAGATACGACAAAAAAGACCTAAGACAGTTGAGCAACTAGAATCCTACATTAGACAAGAATGGGTTAACATTCCTCTCCCTAAACTTGAGCAACTTGTCTCCTCAGTCCCCAGACATTTACAGACTGTTGTAAAGAGAAAAGGGGATGTCTCACAGTGGTAAACATGGCCTTGTCCCAACTTTTTTGAGATGTGTTGTTGTCATGAAATTTAAAATCACCTAATTTTTCTCTTTAAATGATACATTTTCTCAGTTTAAACATTTGATATGTCATCCATGTTCTATTCTGAATAAAATATGGAATTTTGAAACTTCCACATCATTGCATTCCGTTTTTATTTACAATTTGTACTTTGTCCCAACTTTTTTGGAATCGGGGTTGTAGGTATTATTTAAATTAAACTTCTAATACACATGCATGTACATGAGTCCCATTCAAACTAGTTACATGTCAGAAACTCAAACTATCCACTGAAAAAGAGCAGCATAATCTATGCCAACTGTTATCCTAGATTCCAAGGACTCCTACAAAGCTAAAACTGTCATTACACACACCTTCCCTTGGGCAATATGACTAACATATGGAGGAAGCACCAGCTTCAGCTTGATTATCCAAATGAAAAACCCTCAGCAGACACTCCATCCAGCCATCACACACATTCAGACTGCTGCAGTCTTAAAACCACGGCTTTATCAGCTATTTGGCTGCAACTATCATGAATTCCACACCAAAGGGCACCTTCAAATCTGCTGGGATGGCACTTCGGGCAGCAGACTCTGACTGACTGTCCTGTGATGGCCTATAAGAGTAAAGAGGATGTCCTTGGCGCTCAAAGAACTTGTAGGAAGAGTGAGAGTGTGACTATAAAGTGAGTAAATAAAACTGGCCAATGCACTCGACTGTCATACAGAATTAGATATGACTGCAGATATGGCTGAAGCAGTACAGACCAAATGCTGCAAATCAGCATATTGTAGCCAGTTATTTTTTTTTCTTGAACATCAGTGGAGTGAAGCTTATAAAACTAAGACGTTTCCATATGGAGGCTCCTTGTTGCGCAACAACACACAGAAAAAAGAAAGAAAAAAAAACAGAGAAAGCATCTGACATTTGAGGATGCTTTTACTTCAGAGATGTCAGACTGCAGAGTTTAAGACTCTACCTCATTTAACACTGTTAATTCAACTCATGAGCTCATTACCAAGGCTTTTGCCTTGTACTGGATTTGGTGTGTTAGAAGAAGGAAAATAAATCTCTTTAAGGCTTTGCCCCTCTCTGACCACAGTTTAGCACTTCTGTTTTTCATACATAATGACACCCTGACAGTTCTAGCAACATGACCATTTACACTCCTCTCATTTCAGCTTCTCTCCTCCTGCATTCATGCCACTTGTACCAATTAGGAGAGATATACAAGGCTGAGGCTCTCCAATTTTATCCCATCAGTCCCTCGGGCCTATCTAAATGTCAGTCATCGCAACACCCATTTGGTGTATTTACATATCAAGATTGTTTGGCGGAATAAGTGTAGGTGGTGTGTATGAGTGCATTTGCGTGTGGGAAGTAAAAGTTAGTTTTGTGAGTCTTGCTCTAGAGAGACAGAGCAAGATGAAAAAAGGTGCGAGAGAAGAATGGAGAGATACAGATAGAAGGAGAGGGAAGCAAAGACAAAGGACAGAAGGAGAAGAAAATGGTAGTCCATTTACAATATTGAAATGCTAAAATATAATCTTTACTCGCTGATGTAAAATACATTTAATAAACTGGAAAATTAAACGTGCATATGCTTAAAAACTATGCGCAACTGTTCGTTAGAAAAGGCTTTCATACAGGGGGTAAACAGTAACCCAGCTTTCTGGTTAGAATTTTCTGTGTCTAAGTTGTTATTCATTATATCATCTGGTTTTTTAGAATAACATTCAATTATTATTTTTTGCAGTCCGGTTTCCATGAAATTGTGCGCTCTGATTGGCTCGCGAGCGGTCCGGAATCCTACAATACGGACCCCAGTTACGGACCTTTGGCGACTTGCTTGTTCACAACAACATAGTAGCAATTTTTTGGCAACATTTATTTTCGCATTTCTCAGTATAATAGCATTAATTTTACAGCATGGATAGCGATAACGACAGTGTTCACAGCGAAAGCGAGTTTTACTACCCTGAGGAAGACGAAATAAAAGAAAACATTTCAGGAGAAAGCTGAAAACCTGTAACTGTTGCTAATGCCGAGCAAAAACATGGCTGAATCCTGAATGACTCAAGTTTGTATAAATAGGGGACTACATAGGTGGCAAAATGTATTTTTTCCTGCCATGGAAGTGCACTTGTATACTGAGGAGGAAGCCATTTGCATTACAGCCGTGAATGAGGATTCAAAATGCCGGCTCGCCTTGGCTTTGTTTTCCCTTTCGGGCGCTCTCATTTTCTGTTAGAATTTAGTCAAGAAAAAAATATATTATTTACCAGCTTAAGGTCGGTCCATATCATGAAATACTGTGACCTCGGCCTTGAAAATACTGGCCTCGGCCCAGAGGCCTCAGTCAGTATTTTCAAGACCTCGGTCACGGTATTTCACAATACAGACCTCTCAGCTGGTAAATAATATATCTTGAAGTTTATGATTGAACATCAGCAAGAACAGATATCAGATGCACTACATGTATAAATATGCCATTGCAATTCACACCACAAAATAATATACAGGCTGGTGTATATTATTTGAAGGTTAATGTTACTATACTGCCTTTTTCTCTTAGGTCTGCGCTGTGACTCAGAAACATGGTCTTTTGTTTAAATATGGCTCCACAGGGCCCAAGTCCCTCCACACCACAAGAATATGATCCTTCTCAAGAAAAAGTAATGTGAATACTGATGTGTTACATATATTTGAAGTCCAGCGACATGATTTACTGAGGTGCAGGAAAGAAAATCTAATTTATCTGCATGTGATTTTTTTCCAGAATCTCACAAGCTCCAGTTCAATTTGCTTTTGATATTTGGGGAGGGGGTTTGTGTGTGATTTTGGTGCAATCTAATACGACTCACACAGGAAGATTAAATCTATAATTAAACATGTCATAAAACAGGAATAACAGTAACTATTCTATGCAGATAACTACATAATTGACATCCTTCAAGATCTGCAAATAATTTGATAAAATAAGCATTACACAAAATGATTCAAATTTAATTGGAAAATTACTTCATTTGTTCCAAAAAAAAATTCTTCTAATGAGCATATTTTCTTAAACAATACCATTTTCCTAAACACTTCCTAAAACAGGAGGGAAACCCTAAGACCATAGTTTTAGATCTGCACAGATTAAAGTGAGACGGCCTTTCAATTTCATAAAATCTGTGAAATTTAGTTCCCTCTGAAACTTGGTCATTGTGATGTATGTCTATTTCTGTAATATCTCTCAAAATATCAGGCCATTCTGTGATTGGGAAGTTATTTAATTTGAGGGGATTCCCTAACAAATAATGTGCATGAAATCACTCACTTCGCACAGTCAAGCAGACAGAGGAAGTCCGTGTGCGCATGCACGTGTCAGCATGGAGGCGCTTACGGATGTATGTGCAGTGGAGAGCGGGAGAAGCAGATCGGAAACAAAGCCAAACCACTAGTTGAGAATCATGGTCAAAAGGCAGGCAAGGGTTGGTCAATCGGTAAACAGAGCAATGCAGGCAAGACTAAAGAACGAAGCGGTATAAATGAGAATGAGGGTTGAAGAAACTAGAGACAGGCAGAAAAGAAACAACTTGGTATGACAGTATAAACACTGAACTATACTTCGCAACAGAAGTGAGTAAGAGAGGGGTATAAACAGCATGACTGAGGAGTAGTGAACAAGAGACAGGTGTAATTAATAAGCAGGTAATAGAGGGCACTGTGGCTCTTGGGCCTTGTAGTTTTGAGAAGCCATGTTTGTAGTCAGTTTAGAGCTGTTGCTCTCAATGCCATTACTGACAGAACACCCCCCCGAGGAGCTCCCTCCAGTAGCTACATTCTTCCTTGGATACCCTCTCCCCCTTGGTGCAGGCTTGTTGGGGTGTTGGATACATTGCTGAGTGCTTCAAAGAGTTCTGTGCATACTCAGCCCACGGGATGAATCAGGCCCAGTCCCCCTGGTTCCACATGCAAAAAATCCTGAGAAAACATCCTATTTCCTGGTTGGCCTGTTCTACCTGACCGTTAGACTGCGGATGATACCCGGCCGTGAGACTCACTGAGACTCCTAACCGCTCCATGAAACAGGCCCACAATCGAGAGATGAACTGAGGACCAGTCACTGACTATGTCCTCCGGGATGTACCTGAACACAAATTGAAACACCAGTTCAGCTGTCTGGAAAACAGTGGGGATGCCAGGTAATGGGATGAGTCTCAGTGCTTTGGAAAATCGGTCAACCGTTATCATCATGGTGGTGTTGCCTTGGGACGGTGGTAGATCTATGATAAAATCTATGGCCAGGTGTGACCAGGGTCTCTGAGGTACTGGGAGAGGGCAGAGCTTCCAAGCAGGAGGGGGTTCTTGGAACTTTGGCTTGGGCACACTCACAGCAAGAAGAGATGAAACGATTGACTTCTGTAAGCATGTTCTCCCACCAGTACTTGTTTCTTTGCATTTGGTGAGTACGATGGCTGCTTGGATGACCTGTGGCAGGAGATGCATGTGCCCATGTAACGAGTCTCCCTCTGAGGTGGTTTGGGACGTATAGGAGGCCAGGTGGACAGCTCTCTGGAAGTGTTTGAGGTTGTGAATCCCTTATTTCCTTGTCTAGGTCCCACGTGATTGTCTGAATGAAACAGTCAGGTGTGAGAATGGGATGAGGTTCAGGGTTATGAGGAGATGAGTGGAAGGTCCAAGACAGGGCATCCGTCTTAGTGTTCTTGGTACCTGGGCGATATTGTGATATTGTGACGTGGAAGCGTGTGAAAAACAATGCCCATCTGGCTTGGCGTGGATTGAGTCTTTTAGCCTTCATGAGATATTCAAGGTTCTTATGGTCTGTTAATATGACGAAGTGATGCACGGCTCCCTCCAGCCAGTGCCTCCACTCCTCCAGAGCAAGCTTGATAGCTAATAGTTCTCTATTCCCGATGTCATAGTTTCTCTCTGCAGAGGTGAGTCTCTTTGAAAAGAATGCTACCGGGTGGAGCTTGGGTCTTTGCCTGACGCATTGAGAGAGGATCCCTCCTACGCCAGTCTCGGAATCATCTACCTCAACCGTGAATGGTCCGGCTAGGTCAGGATGTTGCAGTATTGGGGCTGTGGTGAAGGCATTCTTGAGCTTACTGAAGGCCTCTTTGGCTGTGGGGTTCCAGTGGAGGCACTTGGGTCCCTTCTTTAACAGAAAAGTCAAGGGTGCAGCGATCGTGCTAAAACCTCTAATAAAGCAACAATAGAAGTTGGCAAAATCTAGGAAACGTTGGGGTTCCTGGACTGAGGTGGGTACCGGCCAGGATGTAACCGCAGACACCTTGGAGGGATCCATGCTGACCCCTTCTGCACTGATGATGTACCCCAAAAAGGAGATCTGACACATGTGAAATTCACACTTCTCGGCCTTGACATAAAGTTGATTCTCTAACAGGCGCTGAAGCACTGATCTGACGTGTCCGAGATGGCTCTCTTCATCTAGGGAGTAGATCAGTATATCGTCAATGTAAGCCACAACATATTTTCCCAACATGTCCCGAAGCACGTCATTAATAAGGCACTGGAACACACTTGGTGCCGAAGAAAGGCCATATGGCATTACCTGGTATTCAAAATGGCCGGCATTGGTACTGAAGGCAGTCTTCCACTCGTCTCCCTCTCAGATTCTAACCAGGTTGTAGGCACTGCACAGGTCTAACTTAGAGAAAACTTTGGTAGTGCATAGTTGTTCTAATGTCGAGGGTACTAATGGAAGAGAATAAGGGTACTTAACTGAGATTTGGTTGAGCCCTCTAAAGTCTATACAGGGTCGGAGGCCTCCCCCTCTCTTCTCCATGAAGAAGAATCCTGCCTATGCCAGTGACGTAGATGGGCATATGTAACCCTGCTTGAGGCCCTCTTGAATATACTCCTCCATAGCAGTCTGTTCCATCTGAGAAAGAGGGTAGATGCGACTGCGTGGTGGAGACGTACCTGGCAGGAGATGAATGGCACAGTCATATGGGCAGTGTGGTGGTAGGCCACAGGCTTTACCCTTACTGAAGACTTCCCTTAAGTCCAGGTAACACTCAGGAACATTCTCGATGGAATCAGGCTGGGGACTCTCAACAGATGTGGAGGAGAGACTTAGCTGAGGATGCTGAAGACAATTCTGGAAGCACGCAGGTGACCACTGGAGAATCTCCTTATTCTGTCAGGAGATCAGCAGATCATGAAGCTGCAGCCATGGATAGCCCAAGATGATGTCATGATGAATGGTGGAGGTAACTAAGAGTGAGATGAGTTCTGAATGAAGGACTCCCACCTGAATGTGCAAGGGAGCGGTCCGAGTGGTGACGAGGCCATGCCCTATTGGCCTTCCATTGATGGTCCTGATGCTGACTGGATTCTGAAGAAGGTTTGTGGGCAGACTGAACTTCTGGACGATCGAGCTGTCGATGAAATTCCCCTCTGCCCCTGAGTCAACAAATGCAGAAAGCACGTGGGTCGAGGAGGGCAGTTTCAGCAATACACGTACTTTGAAAGATTGGGCTTTAAAGGATCTCACTGGACTCACCGAGTCAGACATGGCCTCAGCAGAGCTGGTGCGAGACAGGCGGACTGGACATTGAGTGATTTGATGACTGGAACTCCCACAGTAAAAACACAGATCCTTTCATCTCCTCCTTTCTCATTCAGAGTGTTTCAGACAGGTTTGTGAAACCTCAATGGGTGAGGGAGCATCGGTGGACAGAGCGGGCTTGGTTTCTTCCTTGAGGGATGGTCAGCTGGAGAGTAAGTGATCCAGCCAGATAGCTAGATCGATGAGGGAGTCTAAGGTTAGGTGTTTGTCCCTACACACCAGTTCACTCAATACCTCGGGGCGAAGACCTTGGCGAAACACAGCCTTTAGAGCCAGCTCATTCCATCCGCTGGCTGCTGCGAGAGTTCTGAAATCCAAGGCATACTCAGCAACTCCCCTTGAACCTTGCATGATGGTTAGCAAGCTCTCACCAACTTCAATTCCCTCTGGTTCATGATCAAACATTCGCGTAAACAATTCGAGGAAATGGTCATATGAAGTAGTGTGCTCGTCTCCACTTTTCCACACAGCACTAGCCCACTGGAGCACGTTGCCAGTCAAAAACGAAATAAACTTAGCGATCTTACGTTCATCGGAGATGTTGGGAATAGTAGAGAAGTACATGGAGCACTGAAGCAAAAATCCCTTACAGCTGAGGGCATCACCAGCATATTTCTCGGGATATGGGAAAAGTAGAGCGGGACTCGAGGAGGCTTCGGGGCACGTTAGGAGGGCCTGTGTCATCACGGCTGCAAGCTGTGCCATCCTGGTGTTGAGGTCAGCAAGCATCTGCTGATGTTCTCCCAAGAGGCGCCCCTGAGCACTCAGAGCTGTCTGCTTCGCCTCCTCTGCTGCATCCATTGAGGCGAAGTATCCTGTCAGGGTGCAGGCACTTACGGATGTATGTGCAGGGGACAGCGAGAGAAGCAAACTGGAAACAAGGCCAAAACACTAGACAAGAATTGTAGTCAAAAGGCAGGCGCGGGTCGGTTGATCAGTAAACAGAGCAATGCAGGCAAGACTAAAGGATGAAGAGGTATAAACGAGAACGAGGTTCAAAGAAACTAGACAGGCAGAAAGGAAATGGCTTGGTATGACGGTAAACACTGAACGATACTTCACAATGGAAGTGAGTGAGAGGGGGTATAAACAGCATGACTGATGAGTAGTGAACAAGAGACAGGTGTAATTAATAAGCAGGTGAAAGAGGGCACTGTGGTTCTTGGGCTTTGTAGTTTTGAGAAGCCATGTTTGTAGTCTGTTTAGAGCTGTTGCTCTCAACGCCATTACTGACAGCAGGTTTACTTTGACCGTGCACTGACAGTTACATCATTTTGTCGCTAAACGAGCAGCTGATCACACCGAGGCACTCGCTGACCGCCGATATTTATTAGTTTGGTCCTGCGTTTCCTTTCCTTAGCAACATAACGTCTTTTCTTCTCGCTTTCCGTTGTTGTAGTCAGTCTTTCACATTTCACTTGCACACTCATGTCCTCCATTTTTCTCTCCTGTTTCAAATTTGTATCCTACAATACCTTGCGCAAACAGGGAAAGCCACCACGTGATGCATGATGTCTCTTGAATTGGGTCATGGTGACGCAGGAAAAAATAGCAGAGAATTTAGGGCCATGTGGCCCTAAATTCATTAATTGTTCTATTTTAAAAAAAACTAATAAAATTGGAAGTCTGTGATTCGAATTCAGTAGCTTTTGGTCCACTAAAGAAAAATAATTGGGTGTCAGGGAAAATTCTTTTTGTGACCTACACTTGAAAAATCTGAAAGGCAGTCTGCCTTTAAGAGATTCATGGGGTGTTAAAATCAGCTATGAGATGCCACATCTGTAACGGCCAGCTGTTTGTAGGACTGGCATGTAAAAAAAAAAAAACCCTCTTCCTGAGAACAAATCACAAATTTCAGTGCATGAACTTCACCAAGCATCACTAAATCTACAACTGAAATCATGCATTGTGGTCTTGGAGTTTAAGACCTGGCCATTGATGAGTATTTCAATACGATAATGACTCCAAACATGCAATTAAATCAACACAAGCTGAAAAATTAATGTGCTGCAATGGCCATCTCAAACAATGAGATATTCTGCATGTTTTGCAAGATCCAAGATCCTCTAAAAGTGTCCTCAAACCTGGATAAACATTTCCAAAAGAAGCCCAATGTTTCTATTCTATCCAGAGATGGAATAAAATAAGATTATATGTATGTTTATGTTCAAAATATCATGCGTTGCATGACATTTATTCTATAAATTCATAATTGCTTTCAATAACTGATTAGAATAATTCTGGCTTTTACAGGAATATAAATCAGGGGCGTCAGACACCAGTCCTGGAAGGCCAAACCCCGACAGGAATGTCGGTTTTCACTCCTCTGACAGTCTTGGTCATTAGCATATGACTTGGATCTGGTGTATTGGATGAGATAGAATGTTAAACTGTGCCATGGCCTTGCGGGACTGGAGTCTGACACCCTGTACATATAAAGAATAATCATCTTTTTTAAAATATTCTTATACACCAAGGTGCTTAAAATGATTTATGTGTGATGTGTGTGTGCGTGTGATGTGTGTGTGTACCTGCATTTAAGTGCCTGCATTTAAAGTAGGATATAATGCAAAACTCTTCCACAGGCTTCCACAGAGCATATATTGCTTCCATTTTGTTCAAAGCACACTGTTCTTGTACTATATGTATAGTCTTATATGAATTATAGTACATATTTTAACATACACACCACAGTATTTGGCATTAAACCTGTATTTTGTGGAATACTAAGCCAGGATTCCGGCTGTACTAGCTTCAGTTTGTTGCAACTTCTGGGGTTGTTGATGTGGATCGGACCATGTTCAGCTATGCACTGTATAAATTATACATGTTATGCACTCCCTGAACATTTTAACAGTGGATCACTACTCACAGTGTTAAAAGAGCAAAATAACACAAGCAATAAGTGAGTCCTTCTCGTATCTATCAACACACTTAAAACTATTTTATTTATTGTGCTATTTTGCTCTTTTAACACTGTAAGCAAGATGCACTATTAAAGGAACAGTCCACCGTACTTCCATAATGAAATATGTTCTTCTCTGAATTGAGACGAGCTGATCCGTACCTCTCCGAGCTTTGTGCGACCTCCCAGTCAGTCAGACGCGCTGTTACTCCTGTTAGCAATGTAGCTAGGCTCAGCATGGCCAATGGTATTTTTTGGGGCTGTAGTTAGATGCGACCAAACTCTTCCACGTTTTTCCTGTTTACATAGGTTTATATGACCAGTGACATGAAACAAAGTTCAGTTACACAAATTGAAACGTGGCGATTTTCTATGCTATGGAAAGTCCGCACTATAATGACAGGCGTACTAACACCTTCTGCACGCTTCGACAGCGCATTGATACCTTCACTCCTGTTTTCCCCCTCTCCCCCACCCCCGTCACATTGGTTGTATTGACGGAAGTTGGGGGGGGGGAACAGGAGTGAAGGTATCAATGCGCTGTCGAAGCGTGCAGAAGGTGTTAGTACGCCTGTCATTATAGTGCGGACTTTCCATAGCATAGAAAATTGCCACGTTTCAATTTGTGTAACTGAACTTTGTTTCATGTCACTGGCCATATAAACCTATGTAAACAGGAAAAACGTGGAAGAGTTTGGTCGCATCTAACTACAGCCCCAAAAAATACCATTGGCCATGCTGAGCCTAGCTACATTGCTAACAGGAGTAACAGCGCGTCTGACTGACTGGGAGGTTGCACAAAGCTCGGAGAGGTACGGATCAGCTCGTCTCAATTCAGAGAAGAACATATTTCATTATGGAAGTACGGTGGACTGTTCCTTTAAACCATGCCCAGGAAGTGCATCACTACTCAAAGAGCAAAAATCTCATCTCATCTCATTATCTCTAGCCGCTTTATCCTGTTCTACAGGGTCGCAGGCAAGCTGGAGCCTATCCCAGCTGACTACGGGCGAAAGGCGGGGTACACCCTGGACAAGTCGCCAGATCATCACAGGGCTGACACATAGACACAGACAACCATTCACACTCACATTCACACCTACAGTCAATTTAGAGTCACCAGTTAACCTAACCTGCATGTCTTTGGACTGTGGGGGAAACCGGAGCGCCCGGAGGAAACCCACACGGACATGGGGAGAACATGCAAACTCCACACAGAAAGGCCCTTGCCGGCCACGGGGCTCGAACCTGGACCCTCTTGCTGTGAGGCGACAGCGCTAACCACTACACCACTGTGCCGCCAAGAGCAAAAATATCACTATAAATAAAACAGTCTTAAGATAGCTGGTAGATAAACTCTTTCTCTTATCTATCAACTCACTTAAGTTTATTTTATTTGAGGGAAGCCACATCCTTAAGGTTAGAGAAGCAGCTTTGGGACCTAATGGTTGCCAGTTTGATTCCCTGGACCAGCAGGAATGGCTGAAATGCCCTTGAGCAAGGCACCTAACCCCCAACTGCTCCCCAGGCTGCTCTGGGTATGTTGTACATTGCTCTGGATAAGAGTGGCTGCTAAATACCGTTAATGTTATTTCTTATGCTATTTTGCTTTGTAATGATTGATGCACTGGTAAAACATGTCCAGGAAGTGCATCAGTACTCACAGTGTTATAAGAATAATAAGAAGAAACCATTGTTTGTCACATGCACACTCCAGCACAGTGAGATTCATCCTCTGCATTTAACCCATCTGAAGCAGTGAACACACACACACACATACCCAGAGCAGTGGGCAGCCACACTACAGTGCATAGGGAACAGTTAGGGGTTAGGTACCTTGCTCAAGGGCACTTCAGCCCAAGGCCGCCCCACGTTAACCTAACTGCATGTCTTTGAACTGTGGGGGAAACCGGAGCACCCACGGGGAGAGCATGTAACTCCACACAGAAAGGCCCCCGCCAGCCGCTGGGCTCGAACTCAGAACCTTCTTGCTGTGAGGCGACAGTGCTAACCACTACACCACCTTAAGAGCACAAGAAATAAAACAGTTTATGAAGTTTGATCATCGCATGGAAATAGCAGAACTGTAGGACGACTGTTGGAGCATTGCCAGTATATTGTGTTTCAGAATGCATATCCACTGTCTTGTTCACTGCTCTGTGGGAGCCTGTAGGACATAGTACTGTGTGCCAGAACTCATTTTTAAGATTGTTTTGGTCTCCTTTGTTAGGTGATTTGTAAAGGCTTAAACAAGTTTCAAGTAATACATGTATAGTATATCCTTATATACAGTATTCCAAGCCTGAAAGAAAGAAAGAAAGAAAGAAAGAAAGAAAGAAAGAAAGAAAGAAAGAAAGAAAGAAAGAAAGAGTATTCCAAGCCGAAAGAAAGAAAGAAAGAAAGAAAGAAAGAAAGAAAGAAAGAAAGAAAGAAAGAAAGAAAGAAAGAAGTATTCCAAGCCTGAAGAAAGAAAGAAAGAAAGAAAGAAAGAAAGAATATTCCAAGCCTGAAGAAAGAAAGAAAGAAAGAAAGAAAGAAAGAAAGAAAGAAAGAAAGAAAGAAAGAAAGAAAGAAAGAAAGAAAGAAAGAAAGAAAGAGTATTCCAAGCCTGAAGGAAGGAAGGAAGGAATATACAGTATTCCAAGCCTAAAGAAAGAAAGAAAGAAAGAAAGAAAGAAAGAAAGAAAGAAAGAAAGAAAGAGTATTCCAAGCCTGAAGGAAGGAAGGAAGGAAGGAAGGAAGGAAGGAAGGAAGGAAGGAATATACAGTATTCCAAGCCTAAAGAAAGAAAGAAAAGAAAGAAAGAAAGAAAGAAAGAAAGAAAGAAAGAAAGAAAGAAAGAAAGAGTATTCCAAGCCTGAAGGAAGGAAGGAAGGAAGGAAGGAAGGAAGGAAGGAAGGAAGGAAGGAAGGAAGGAATATACAGTATTCCAAGCCTAAAGAAAGAAAGAAAGAAAGAAAGAAAGAAAGAAAGAAAGAAAGAAAGAAAGAAAGAGTATTCCAAGCCTGAAGGAAGGAAGGAATATACAGTATTCCAAGCCTAAAGAAAGAAAGAAAGAAAGAAAGAAAGAAAGAAAGAAAGAAAGAAAGAAAGAAAGAAAGAGTATTCCAAGCCTGAAGGAAGGAAGGAAGGAAGGAAGGAAGGAAGGAAGGAAGGAAGGAAGGAAGGAAGGAATATACAGTATTCCAAGCCTAAAGAAAGAAAGAAAGAAAGAAAGAAAGAAAGAAAGAAAGAAAGAAAGAAAGAAAGAAAGAGTATTCCAAGCCTGAAGGAAGGAAGGAAGGAAGGAATATACAGTATTCCAAGCCTAAAGAAAGAAAGAAAGAAAGAAAGAAAGAAAGAAAGAAAGAAAGAAAGAAAGAAAGAAAGAAAGAAAGAAAGAAAGAGTATTCCAAGCCTGAAGGAAGGAAGGAAGGAAGGAAGGAAGGAAGGAAGGAAGGAAGGAAGGAAGGAATATACAGTATTCCAAGCCGAAAGAAAGAAAGAAAGAAAGAAAGAAAGAAAGAAAGAAAGAAAGAAAGAAAGAAAGAAAGAAAGAAAGAAAGAAAGAAAGAAAGAAAGAATATTCCAAGCCTGAAGGAAGGAAGGAAGGAATATACAGTATTCCAAGCCTAAAGAAAGAAAGAAAGAAAGAAAGAAAGAAAGAATATTCCAAGCCTGAAGGAAGGAAGGAAGGAAGGAAGGAAGGAAGGAATATACAGTATTCCAAGCCTAAAGAAAGAAAGAAAGAAAGTCTCAGGTTTGGTGTTACCTTGAAACAGGATGGCTCTGGACTCGTCATTGAAGCCCTGCACCTGTGAAACTCCTTCCTGCTCTCCAGGACTGAAATCTTGGAACACACTGATGCGGAGCGCAGGATCCACACCAAACCCTGCAACTGCACACACACACACACACACACACACAGCACCCAAACACTCTGATCAAATGGTGGAATTCCTCAAAGAACCACAGGAAAGCACCCGCGCAAATGAAGAACCATTGTGGTGACTGTTTGGATAGCCTGTCAGCATCAAAACGCACATTAAAACCATGTCATGTCTACCGACCTGAGGAGAGGAAAAGTAGTCCGAACGCAACCAGGAACTGGAATAAAACCATGGTGGATGGAATTTAGTCCATGTTTTTATTTCCCTTCCCAAAGAAACGAGGCGTTTTGCGCAGAAGCAGCGGTCCGTGGGGTTCAACCCAAAGCAGCTTTATACATCCCGAGCTGCTCAACACAGCATCAGCTCCCACAACTACAACAACAATAATAATAATAATAATAATAACCTCCAACAAAAGAATGCTTAGCTTCAAACTGAAACTACACTGCACTACACACGTGGGAAGTGGACTGAAGGAAAGCAGCTTGCGGACTCGGTCCCTACCCTCATCAGAGAGAGAGAGAGAGAGAGAGAGAGAGAGAGACAGACCAAACTGAGTCCCCCTGCTGGTGTCCCAGTGTTTCACAAACCGCAACTCTTCTGTTAAAGTCTTACATGCAACATCTCATCTCATCTCATTATCTCTAGCCGCTTTATCCTGTTCTACAGGGTCGCAGGCAAGCTGGAGCCTATCCCAGCTGACTACGGGCGAAAGGCGGGGTACACCCTGGACAAGTCGCCAGGTCATCACAGGGCTGACACATAGACACAGACAACCATTCACACTCACATTCACACCTACGCTCAATTTAGAGTCACCAGTTAACCTAACCTGCATGTCTTTGGACTGTGGGGGAAACCGGAGCACCCGGAGGAAACCCACACGGACACGGGGAGAACATGCAAACTCCACACAGAAAGGCCCTCGCCAGCCACGGGGCTCGAACCCGGACCTTCTTGCTGTGAGGCAACAGCGCTAACCACTACACCACCGTGCCACCCTTACATGCAACATCATACACTATATTGCTCACTCTGCTGAAGGGGTTCTCAACCTTTTCTACTGTAAGTCCCACCTATTGATACTTGTAATGAGTCGGGGCCCATTAAAAAGAGCCACAATTATTTTGGCTGATCTATTCTATTAGAATCTAATACTCTATTGTAAAATGTATTAATGGGATGCAACATCACTCCCTGTTACAGATGGGAGCCCGGGAATTAAATAAACAAACTGTTTTTAATTGTAGGTATCGTATTTAAAACTGTATGGATGTGCCATAACAGTCCTGCGATAACCTGGCGACTTGTCCAGGGTGTACCCCGCCTCTCACCCATAGTCAGCTGGGATAGGCTCCAGCTTGCCTGCGACCCTGTAGAACAGGATAAGCGCCTATAGATGATGGATGGATGGGATGGATTGGATGTGCCAGAAGCCAACATAAAACCATGCATGCAGGACATTCTCAGTCAAAAGGGATTAATGATCCAAAAGTGGAGTCTGGTCCATTAACACAAGAACTTATTGCCATGTTGATGTTCAGCAAACAAGCAAGTCATTCAAACCAAGAAGTACACTCAAACAAAGTGGATATAGAAACCACTCAATGGGATAGAGCCTTACACGTTAACAAAGACGGATTTTTCCTACAAGTTGGAAAATTATCCATCTGTCAAGTTCCCCGATATTTCAGACTACATGGTGCTGCAGACATCATTCTACACGGACACACACACAGATGAAAACCTGGAAGAGCATGGAGGAGTACAACTTATGTGGCTGGGTTAAAGATCTGGGGATCAGGACACTACAAGATAAATACTGTATTGTTTTTGCCTGTGTAAGTAGGAAGTTTGGGGCTTTTTGTACGTGTCTTTGCGATGGTTGTTAGGACGCTATAAGTTTTAGTATCGGGTGTAAACAAACCACAGCCACTCGATTCTCAATCCTCCCTGCTCTGTTCTTCCAGGTAAATCATTCACAAAGATCCACAGAAACCCCTTTAAAGACCTGGGTGCTATGCGTATTATACACACATTAATTTACAATATGGTGACCATGATCAAACTGGAAACAAAAACACATATGAGGACTTAAGCATCTCCTGAACTTCAAAACATGATGAAATAACAGAAAATGGTGAGAAAAGTCATTTGCGAATTCAAATGAAATAAATCAGAGGAATTTAAAACCTTTCACAAAGTGATCACTGCAGACTTGAGTGATCTTCGACTCAGCTCCCTTCTATTGCAGTGAAAGGTTCAAGAGCCACCTTTCTCATTGTCTTTTGATAAAATTCTTTGCGCTTTCATGTTTTGTTATCACTTCATGGGAAACCCGGAAGAAACTTATTAGTTTCACGGTTTGTTTGATTCGAGCAGCCCAAAACAACTGAAGCGTAAGGCATTTTAATGACTAGCAAGGCGCCCCAGCGATAGTAACACTTTGTGAACAATGAGTTCAGCTGACCACCACTTCATGTCTTACATATCTAATGAGGCAGATGTGATGTCAGATGCAACCCAGCAATTGTACCCTACTGAAAATTAGCTTCAACTTGAAAAAAATTTGCGGCCCGCTAAATGGCGCTTCGCAGTCCACAAATGAGCCGTGGCCCAGTGGTTGAGAAAAACTGCTCTACTGTATGTTCATGGACACCTGACCATCACACCCATAATGTGCTTTTTGAACATCCTGTTCCAGATTTAGTCCCCTTGCACATTACTATTACAAGGTGGGACACTATGTTGAACTTGAAATTAAACCTGAAAACAATGATTTGTAAATAATCTTTGACCTGAATTGGACTCAAAACGATACAACAGCACATTATTTAATGTTTTAACTCATGAATTTTGTTTGTTTTCAAAATAAATACTTGGAACAATTTTGATTTTTGCAACCCATTTTTTTTTAAAAAAAAGTTGGGACAGTAAAGCATTTATTACTTTGTAATGTTGCCATTTCTTTTCTCACAACATTTAAAAGATGTTTATGGACTAAAGAAACTAAGTGATGAAGCATTTCAGGTGTTATTTTGTTCCATTCTTCCTGCAAACAGGTGTGCAACAGTACGGGGTTGTCATTGTCATATTTTTCATTACAAAATTCATAGGCACCCTCTTCTTCCACAGCCATGCCTTTGTAATGTGTGTAGAATGTGGTTTTGCATTGTCTTGTTGAAATATCAATGGAAAAACATCATCATCTTATGTTGCCAGCATATGTTGCTCCAAAATCTCACTGTACTTTCCTGCATTAATGCTGCCATCACAGAAGTGTAAGTTACCTTTGCCAAGGGCACTGACACAACCCCATACCATGACAGACCCTGGCTTTAGGACTTGTTTCTGGTAACAGTCTGGATGGTCCTTTTCATCTTTGGTTCGGAGCACATGGCGTCCATTTCTTTAAACAAACCAAAAAAAAAAACCTGGAATACTGATTTGTCCAACCACAATACACATTTCCACTGTGTGATGATCCATCCCAGATGCCTCCGAGCCCAGAGAAGTCGACGGCACTTCTTGACACACTTAGCATAAGGTTTCCTTTTGGCACAGTAAAGTTTTAACTGGCGTTTGTGGATGTAACTCTATCTTGTAGTGCTTGACAAAGGTTTGCCAAAAGTAATCCCAAGCCCAAGTGATTATATCAGCTGTAGATAAATGATGGTGATTGATGCAGTGCAGTCTGTGGGATCAAATCAAATTATTCAAATCACATCATTATTTAATTGTTTCATCTCATTACGAGCCCTAAATTGCCCTGTCCCAACTTTTTTTTTTTGAATGTGATGCAGGCCTGAAATGCAGGAATGGATATAGATTAAAAAATGAAATGAAGTTGACCAGACAAAACATGAAATATCTTGGGTTCATACTGTTCGCAATGAAATACAAGTTAAAGTAATTTTAGAAATTACTGCTTTCTTTTTTTTATTTGTATTTATACCAGCCTACATATTTCTGAGTTGGGGTTATATAATAACCTCCATCTCTTCTGGGAAGGCTTTCCACAAGATTTTGGAGCATGGCTGTAGAGATGCTTTTTGCCCATTCAGCCACAGGAGCATTAGCGAGGTCAGGCACTGATGTTGGGCATTGATGTTAGCCTGGGGTACAGACCTGATTTTTGATGGCTTTGACCGTACGACATCTGTACGAATAACAAACATGTACCACCACAGGGAACCCTATGATAATTGCAAGACAACATATCTCATAAAAGCTTGACCACCGGACAACAAACTTTTTATCTGTATTTACATAAGATAGATGGGTTTTTATCCAGCACTTATTTTTAATTTGTCTATTAAAAATAATGGGGGATTATTTACTAACACATTTTACAGAAAATATTCATGACAGTTTCATATAAAATTAGTTAAAACAGTTTTATTAGTTCAC
The DNA here is from genome assembly GCF_027579695.1 of Neoarius graeffei. Classification (NCBI taxonomy): domain Eukaryota; kingdom Metazoa; phylum Chordata; class Actinopteri; order Siluriformes; family Ariidae; genus Neoarius; species Neoarius graeffei. Next base: position 64,097,716 of record NC_083570.1, read on the forward strand.
TAACTTGTTGGACAGTTGACGGTTTGTCATGTAAGGGTGATAGACGGATGCAAGTGCAGAGTTTTATTGAAACCACGCTAGCAAACAGATCCAAAACATAAACAAAGGCAGAGTCGAAACACAGGCGGTGGTCAGTGAGTCACAGACAGGATATCAGAGGTAATACAATACTCAAAGTCCAAAAACACAAACAGGATCAAAACCAGAAAAGCGATACAAAATACAAGTCTTTCGCAAAGTCTGTGTTACTGAGAGTCCTTATCTGTATGTGCAGTGATTGTGCTCTAATCAGGAACAGGCGCATGCTAATTAGTCCTATTGGTGTGCCATGCTTAGCAGTCTGCGGCTGCATGCACCGAGCTCCAAAGCGCATGGATGTGAGAGATGTAACCAGACAACTGTTTGACATATCAAGTTTGTTATTTGATCGTAAATATACAGTAATGATATAAAGTGAAAGCGCTGGTTCACTGCTGTCCACCAGGCACCCAGCAGAGTCACACTATAATAAACATCATAGTGTTGTTTCTGGCGCATGGCATGTGGTGTCAAAGAAAGGAATAAATATGTATCATAACTGCAATGCGTATCTCGTTATTGGTCTTACTGTCACAAGACAATGCAGCAATTTATTGACGCAAAATGCACGAAACTATACAATGATGGTTCATATGCTATAATATTATTCTACTGAGGTTGATTTTATGCCCTTGCAAATATTTTACTCATACACTCATTAGGAGCTCTGCTTTTAGTCACTGCCTAAATATACAGTACTGTGCAAAAGTCTTGGGCCCCCTATTTTTTTTTCCAAACAAACTTTGTTATAGATTTCTATTTCATGACTTTACATTATCGAGTCAGTACAAAAACATTTCGAGTTCCAAACGTTCGTTTTCCAGCATAAAATTAAATGTTACAGGGGAAAATGTCTTGTATCTGAGCACCATATTACATACGAGACCACTTTTCAGATTAAAAAAGAAAACATAATGAAGGCTGCTGGGTTTTGGTGCAAAATTAAGAAGCGAGTGTGACAAAGTGTCCAGAAGAACTGTGGCTGGTTTTGTAAGATGCTCAGTAAAACCTACAGCTCATTTCCTTATAAAACTGCACACATTTTATCTGAGAATACTTTTTTTTTTAAGCAAAGGGTCATCTCACGCCAAATATTGACTTTGTTTCATTTATTATGGCTTGCTGCTGTTTATAGTATTTTTTAATGTTGAAACATTTAATTTCATTATTAAGCCATTTTTGGTCTACGGCATTTCTTTGCATGTGACTTTAGCACAGTTTTTTTAATATATATATATATATATATATATATATATATATATATATATATATATATATATATATATATTCTGCATTTGAACTACTAGGCTGCAGTTACTGATGTTATGGGGGAAAAAATCTTCAGATTTAGACCCAGTTCTCCTCTTAAAGAGATGAAAAGACTGTCTAACATTTTTACTTATGCAGCATGAAAGGATATCCATCTTTGCTGGATGAGTGACAAGGGCATAAACTTATAAAAGCAAGTATCCCTACAGAGTTTTTTTTTTTTTTTTACACTATGCACTTGTCAGTCATTTCACCTTATCTGGAACACTGTATATGTGTCACTGTCATAAAGCTTTTGTATACAAATGAATTGTGCTGTTCACTCAAATACACTTGCGCATGTTTGGCTTCTATTTGAATTCTAGCACTTCCTTTCATTATTTTGTTATCTGTCTGTCTCCCATGATAGAATAGTATCTTTATAATCACTGCTGTTCTCCTTGTGCTTGAGTTCTGTTAAAGTGTTTCTGTTTGTTCTGGAAACCTGGTTTTAGAACCCTAATGAAACTTTTTCCAGAAAACAATAATATTCTGAAAGAAATGTGAATTACAAATTACCAGCCCTTGGGTCTATAAGTGACTGTCTAAAATGGATTTTAAAGAAATTTTATTTTAAGGGTATTTTTTAATCAAATTTATATTTTACATTACATTTATTTGATTGGCAGCATAAAATGAATACAAACCAGCTTAAAATCAATTTCACCCCTTGAAGCCTAATGTGATTCATTACTATTAGTCACGATAGACCAGTTCAATTCCACTCACATGAAGTAAGAGTTGGAGAGCACTGGTGTGCACAAGAATATGTGGAATTTTTTTTTTTTTTGTGGATACATCAAAATGAAAAACAGAACCAACGCACATGTGTTTCGTGTTTGACTCATCTGATTGTTTCTTTAAATTGAACCAAACTGTCTGCCAGGTTGCACAAAGTAAGACTGAAAAGTAGTGCTTGGAGTTTGGAGGTAATGTGTGAACAGTCCAAGGGCATTATGTAATAAAGTGGCCCAGGAGAACACCCAGGACTGAAAACTGTTCTTGGTGTCTGGGGGTGCCGGACATTGCATCACCCTACCAGGGGGTGCAAAAATGCCTGCGGCACGGTGGTGTAAGTGGTTAGCATGGCCGCCTCACAGCAAGAAGGTTCTGGGTTCGAGCCCCGTGGCCGGCGAGGGCCTTTCTGTGCGGAGTTTGCATGTTCTCCCCATGTCTGCATGGGTTTCCTCCGGGTGCTCCGGTTTCCCCCACAGTCCAGAGACATGCGGTAAGGTTAATATGGGACAGCCTTGGGCTGAGGTGCCCTTGAGCGAGGCGCCTAACTCCCAACTGCTCCCCGGGCGCTGTTAGCATGGCTACCCACTGCTCTGGGTATGTGTGTGTGCTCACTGCTCACGTGTGTGTTCACTGCTTCAGATGGGTTAAATGCAGAGAGGAATTTCACAAGTGTATGATGAATAAAGTTGTACTTTCTTTCTTTCTATAGTGACCCTGAATTGTATGATTATAGTCTCCAGCATTGTCCTCCAAACAGACTGATAGACTATACTGTATTTAGTATATTAGAATTGTAGCTGTCTAAATTAGGGACAATTAAGAAAAATACATCTTAAACATTAATTCACTTGCTGTCACCTACACAAAGCTAGCTTACATCCACATCACAGTGCAATTTGATCAGATCCCCTCACCCTTCTACACGCAAACCCCACATGGAAAGGCTCCAGTCAGCCACAAGGTTTGAACCCAGAACCTTTTTTTCTGTGAGGTGATGGTGCCGTTTATTTAGCCTACATACTATTATTTTTCAGATGATACTTTGTTGTCAAAATGCACAAAATTCCCCATATTCTGTTCTCAAGCTGAGCCTCTTTATTTCCATATACATCAATAAATTGGATACACCAATAATGACATCTAGTGGACAAAAACTTACAGGCTTTTAAAACTGACAGTTCAGAATGTTGTTAGCTAGCTTTGTAGTACCTTCTGTTAATCTATTCTAAAACATGTTTGGGATTAACAATATCAGGTCTGTTATGTACACACGGAACAGGAAAAGACAATTCTTCAAGCACAGACACAAAAATGAGGAGAAGAAGAAGAAAGAATCAGAAACTTTCTCATATTAGCAGTACATACACTCAAAATATATGAGAGTTAAATGTATGCTATATACGTTGATCCTTTTAATATTTGGATTGAGATTTAAGGTACACTATATTATGTAATAGGATGGCTTGTGTGTTTCTCAAAGTTTAGACTATAGCAATATACAGTACAGTGGTATCAAGGCCAGTCCATCCTTCCATTATCCGTAACCGCTTATCCTGTTCAGGGTTGCAGGCAAGCTGGAGCCTATCCCAGCTGACTATGGGCGAGAGGCAGTGTACACCCTGGACAAGTTGCCAGATCATCACAGGGCTGACACAAAAACAAACAACCATTCACACCTACGGTCAATTAGAGCCACCAATTAACCTTACCTGCATGTCTTTGGACTGTGGGGGGAACTGGAGCACCCAGAGGAAACCCACACAGACACAGGGAGAACATGCAAACTCCACACAGAAAGGCCCCCATCAGTCACTGGGCTCGAACCCAGAACCTTCTTGCTATGAGGCAACAGTGCTAACCACTACACCACCATGCCGCCTCAAGGTCAGTCAATAGTTGTTATTTATGATTTTTTGACAAACTTTCTTCTGTATAACCATATAGGAGAATACCCTAAAAACATACTGAGACATGCACAGAAAATACTGTGTTCATTTTTACAATCTATCTAATGAAAATCAGCCACCTGCTGTCAAAGACTTTATGAAAGACTGGACTAATCTACTAATCACGGAGAAGCCTTGGCCTAAAGGTTAGAGATGCAGCTTTGGGACCAAAAGTTTTTCAGTTCAATTCCATGGATCAGCAGAAATGGCTGAAGTGCCCTTGAGCAAGGCATCTAACTCCCAACTATTCCCCAGGCTGTCCACTGCTGTGGGTATGTCAGGGGCCTGATGTACATTGGTTTGGATAAGAGCATCTGCTTAATGCCTGTAATGTAATCTAAGAATGCTCCCAAAGTTTTTCTCCAAGGCACCTAAATTATGGTTTGAGTATATAAATGCAAAGTACAATTTATTGGTTAAATACTAATTATTGGAGCCCTGTGATGACCTGGCGACTTGTCCAGGGTGTACCCCGCCTTTCGCCCTTAGTCAGCTGGGATAGGCTCCAGCTTGCCTGCGACCCTGTAGAACACGATAAAGTGGCTAGAGATAATGAGATGAGATTACTGTCGTGGTATAATTCATTGTGCAACACTCTGGCACATCCTTCCAGGACAAAATACAGTAGCTGCTGAATGCCTATGTTGGGGGACATTTAGATCGATGTTATATCATAACAATTAACTGTAATTAGAAATAACTGATAATGGCTCATATGGATTAACTGTGGCCTTTGTTTTTCTGGAGATTACTGGTCTATCTATCTTCAAAGTTCAAGTTCAAAGTTCAAAGTGTTTATTGTAATATGCACAGTAAAGACATGTCCACTTGCACAATGAAATTCTTCATTTGCTGTCCACCATGAATGCCAATTACAAATAAATAAATAAATAAATAGGCAGAAGAAATAATACAAAGTAAGACAATATAGTGCAAAAATAAAAACAAAGAAAACCAAAAGCAACAAAAACAAAAACACCCAGTGTAGTACGAAATAAAGGTTAAATGTAGTGCAAAATAGGTAGAGTAATACAAAAATAAGGCAATGATCAGATGTAGCAGCAGAAGGGCAGTAATGTGCAAATGTGCAAACAATGTAAGCAGATGTAAACTGTCAAGGAAACAGCAGCAAAATAGCAGTAATGTGCAAATATGTGCAATGTAATCAGATGTAAACGGTCAAGGAACAACAGCAAAAAGGGCAGTAATGTGCAAACAAATGTAAACAGATGTAAACAGTCAAGGACAGTTTACAGGGAGGTAGTCCATGGTTATAGACTCCTGCCAGCTGTTCAGGAGTCTGATGGCGGTGGGAAAGAAAGAGTTCTTTAGTCTGACAGTCTTACATTTCAGACTTCTGTACCTCCGGCCTGAGGGTAGGAGTGTGAACAGTCCGTCCTGGGGGTGGGTGGGGTCTTTGAGGATGGAGGCAGCTCTCCTGTGGACTCTGCAGTGGTAGATGCTCTGCAGAGAGGGCAGTGGAGTTTTGGTGATCCTCTCAGCAGTCTTCACCACCCTCTGCAGGCGTTTGCGGTCCATTGCTGTAGTGCTGCCATACCACACAGTGATGCAGTTGGTCAGGATGCTCTCAATCACGCAGCTGTAGAAGTTGCTGAGGATCTTGGGTGACATACCAAACTTCCTCAGCCTCCTCAGAAAGTACAGACGCTGTTGAGCCTTCCTAACCAGCTGTGTGGTGTTATGTGTCCATGTGAGGTCCTCACTGATGTGAACACCCAGGTATTTGAAGATGCTCACCCTCTCCACCTCAAGCTCCTGGATGAACAGTGGCCCATGAGGTCTCCTCTCCTTCCTCATGTCCACTATCATCTCCTTCATCTTGTCCGTGTTGAGGGTGAGGTTGTTGTCCTCAAACCATGACACCAGACTGGCCACCTCCCTCCTGTAAGCCATTTCGTCACCGCCAGTGATGCATCCTATCACTGTGGTGTCGTCCGCGAACTTCAGGATGATGTTGTCCTTGTGGGAGGTGACACAGTCATGGGTGAACAGGATGGTGTAGAGGATGGGGCTGAGGACACATCCCTGTGGGGTGCCAGTGTTTGTGATGATGCTGGATGAAGTCCTATTTACCAATCCTGACAGTCTGGGGTCTACCAGTCAGGAAGTCGATGAGCCAGTCACAGAGGGTGGGGTGCAAACCAAGTGTGGACAGTTTATGGATGAGTTTGTGGGGGATGACCATGTTGAAGGCAGAGCTGTAGTCAACAAAGAACATCCTGATGTAAGAGTCTTTGTTTTCCAGGTGGGAGAGGGCATAATGGAGGGCAGCAGCGATGGCATCTGAGGTGGACCTGTTGGGACTGTAGGCATACTGCAGGGGGTCCAGGGTTTCCGGTATGCTGTTCTGAATGTGGGCCAGTACCACTCTCTCAAAGCACTTTGAGATGATTGGAGTGAGTGCTATCGGCCTGTAATCATTCAGGCAGGTGGGTGGGTTCTTCTTGAGAAGAGGGACGATGGTTGTGGTCTTGAAGCAGGAGGGAATGGTGCTCTGGCTGAGGGAAAGGTTGAAGATGGTGGCAAAAACATCAGCCAGCTCATTGGCACATACTCTGAGGGCCCGCCCAGGGATGTTGTCTGGTCCTGCTGCCTTCCTGGGGTTGATCCTCCTCAGAGCTTTGTGTACTTTGCCTGATGAGACTGTTGGTGGGGGGGAGGGGGGTTGGGCGGTCCAGGTGTGTCTATGCCTTCTCTCTGTGCTGTAGTTGGTGGTCTCAAAGCAGGTGTAGAAAGTGTTGAGGTCATCCGGCAGGCTGTCTGTGGAGCTGATGGTGCTGGTGGTGGTCCTGTAGTCTGTGATGTGCTGTAGGCCTTGCCACATTCGCCTGGGGTCAGCAGGAGAATAGAAGCCATCCAGCTTCTCTCTGTACTGCCTCTTGGCCGCTGTAATGGCTTTCCTCAGTCCGTACTTCACCGCTTTGTACTCCATCTCATTGCCTGATCTAAATGCAAGAGAGCAAGCATGCAGCATGCGTCATACCTGACTGTTTACCCAGGGCTTTTGGTTGGGGAACTTCCTGATCTGAATGGTGGGCACGATGTTGCAGAGACATGTGCTGATGTACCCAGTCACATACTCAGCATAGTCCTGTATACTGACAGAAGAGTCCTCCAAAGTGGCTGCAGCTTTAAACACATCCCAGTCTGTCCGAGCAAAACAGTCCTGAAGGGTGCTCTCAGTCTCTGGACTCCAGAGTTTGACTTGTTTGGTGACAGGATTTGTTTGTTTTAGTCTTTGTCTGTAGGCCGGGTACAGGAACAAAGAGAGGTGGTCCGAGTGTCCGAAGTAGGATATATACCAGGGAAACAGTAAATAGTAAAATATGTAATCAGTAGAAAGTTACTCTAATTGCAAGCCTAAAGTAGCCTCATAAATCATATTAAATTATATAAGAAATAGGGAAGGAGCATCTTATGACTTACATAGATTTTTGGTGGGACAGGATGACTAATAACAACCCTTGCCTCCATGGTCAAGCCACCACTGCAATAAAGCTATTGCTTTGGCTGTAGATTTCTGTAATTTCAACATTATTGTCCACAGTTGTCTTTTTTTTTTATTCAGTTGTAATTTATTAAAATGTTGTCTGAAGTGTCTTAAGTGTTAATCATCTGCCACAATCTGTACAACAAAGTCATTACCTGTGCTACACAGATCCCGCTACAAGGCCACAGGTTTGTATAACTTAACATTATCTCTGCTCAACTGCATCAAAACCAGATATTAAATGTGTATGCCGTTGTCCACCAGGAAAGGATGAGTAACACTTCTATTTTTAAACCTATTAAATCTATCAGTCTGAATGAACAGTTCTTGCATCATTATTACATCAGTAGTGCAGCTGAAATGTAATTCACGATCATTTCCAAGATGTTTTTTTCTTTTTGTTATTCTCAATAATTCTTGGTTCATGTGCTGCCATTTAAACAGGACTGTTGTACTCAGATGCCCCAGGCCACATTTGCAGGTGGTTTGACTTCGGTGCTCACACTTGGTGCCGATATCCATCTGAAGTGAAGAGACCACAAGTGGACAGAGCTAAATACAAATGTGGACTGGGTCAAATGCATCTTGAGATCTTATCCTTCAGAGCACTTTTCAAGGTAGTCTGCGATACATGAGAACGGTAATGTGTCCTGATATGTCCCAAACAATATAAAGACTTCTTATTTTTGTTATAACAATTAACTGTAATAAGAAATAACTCAGGGGCGGCACGGTGGTGTAGTGGTTAGCGCTGTCGCCTCACAGCAAGAAGGTCCTGGGTTCGAGCCCCGGGGCCGGCGAGGGCCTTTCTGTGTGGAGTTTGCATGTTCTCCCCGTGTCCGTGTGGGTTTCCTCCGGGTGCTCTGGTTTCCCCCACAGTCCAAAGACATGCAGGTTAGGTTAACTGGTGACTCTAAATTGACCGTAGGTGTGAATGGTTGTCTGTGTTTATGTGTCAGCCCTGTGATGACCTGGCGACTTGTCCAGGGTGTACCCCGCCTTTCACCCGTAGTCAGCTGGGATAGGCTCCAGCTTGCCTGCGACCCTGTAGAAGGATAAAGCAGCTAGAGATAATGAGATGAGATGAGAAATAACTCAACTAACTGATAATGACTTTAATGGATTAGCTGGTGCTTTTTTTTCCCCTGGCAATTACTGACCTATCTGTATAGAATAATAGAACAAGGGAAACTGCCTAGTATTCATTGTTTGGTTTTGAAATGACATTGAGTTGCTTGGGTCCAATTTGGCGACTGACAAAATATGTTTGTCACACATGAAAATACCACTTGAAAATGGCTATCTGTCTCAGCTGTCCATCTGTGATCAGATCACCCAAGGCAGTTATTAACACCCAGTCTGTATGATCAAATCACAAGAAGAATTTGACCATACCCATACTATTGTCTGCATGTGATCTGTTCACGTGAGATGAATGCTAATACCAAATATGAATGGGGATCTTTGTTGTCTTTGGGTGTTTTGTGGCTAATGGTGGTCTGTGTCCCTTTGTGAAACATGTACAAGCAATCCAACAACTGCCAGTCCAAGATCGAATTCATGTCTTTATCCATCTTCAAGTCAATTCAAGTTTATTTGTATAGCGCTTTTAACAATAAACATTGTCGCAAAGCAGCTTTACAGAATTTGAATGACTTAAAACATGAGCTAATTTTATCCCTAATCTATCCCCAATGAGCGAGCCTGTGGCGATGGTGGCGAGGAAAAACTCCCTCAGACGACATGAGGAAGAAACCTCGAGAGGAACCAGACTCAAAAGGGAACCCATCCTCATTTGGGCAACAACAGACAGCATGACTATAACATTAACAGTTTTAACATGAAGTCAGTTTTGTTGATGTTATAAACTCTTCATTGATGGAAACTTGAGTGCAAAACTGTTCATGAGAACTGCAGTCCTAAAGTTAGCAAGTCAACTGTAGTCCTCAGCCATAAAAGCATTACTGTAAGAGTCCAGAGCGTCCTCCAAGTGTGACTTTCAACTGTCCACATGGGGCCGTCCTCCACAGGAGCGATGCGATGAGACTCCAGCCAGACACAGGGCACCAGGATGGATCAGGGAGGTCCGAGGAGCAGAAGAGGTCAGTATCTCAATTCCAGGACCGACATGTAACTCAGAGGGTCAGATTTATTTTTTTGGGGGGAGAGAAAACACAGGTTGTTAGGTATGCCCAATGTCACCTGAATAAGTAGGAACAGTATACATATTGCACTGAGTACAAGCAGGAACTCCGGCAACTAACTATGACAGCATAACTAAAAGGGGAGCGCCAGAAGGTAACACAGGCATGAGGGAGCCCCGGGACATAAAGTAGCCAGCCATTACACTGTCAACAAACTCGTGTGAGCAAGTGAGTGGGGGACTGACAGCATCCATACATCCCAGTTTACCAAAACACTCTATGTCTGAGGACCCTCCAGATCTACTCCTTTACCTCATAAACACCATTAACAAAAGGCTTGACTAAACAGATATGTTTTCAGCCTAGACTTAAACACTGAGACTGTGTCTGATTCCTGAACATTACTTGGAAGGCTGTTCCATAACCGTGGGGCTTTGTAAGAAAAGGCTCTGCTCCCTGATGTAGCCTTCACTATACGAGGTACCAGCAGATAGCCTGCACCTTTTAATCTGAGTAGGTGTGGCGGGTCATAGAGGAGCAGAAGTTCACTCAGGTACTGTGGTGCGAGACCATTCAGTGCTTTAAAGGTCAATAGTAGTACTTTAGAATCAATACGAAATTTGATTGGGAGCCATATGTGGTCATATTTTCTAGTTCTAGTAAGGACTCTTGCTGCTGCATTTTGAACTAACTGGAGCTTGTTTATGCACTTATTGGAACATCCAGACAGTAAGGCATTACAATAATCCAACCTGGAGGTAACGAAAGCATGAGCTAGTTTTTCCGCGTCATGTAGTGACGTTAAATTTCTTATCTTAGCAATATTTCTGAGATGAAAGAAAGCTATCCGGGTGATGTTATCAATGTGAGTTTCGAATGAAAGACTGGGGTCAATAATCACTCCGAGGTCTTTAACTGTTGCACGTGAAGAAACAGAAAAGCCATCCAGAGTCACTGTGTAATCAGAAAACTTACTTCTAGCTGCATGTGGTCCTAGTGCAAGTACTTCAGTCTTGTCAGAGTTAAGCAGAAGGAAGTTAATAAGCATCCAGTGTCTAATGTCCTTCACACATTCCTCAATTCTATTAAGCTGGTGTCTCTCATCAGGTTTTGCAGAAACATACAACTGTGTGTCATCAGCATAACAGTGGAAACTAATACAATGTTTACGAATAATTCTTCTTCTCTTTCTTGTTCATTTCTTCCTCGTGTACATTTTGCTGGTGAGTTTTAAAAAGTAAGCACAACAGCTATGTCTAGTACAGAACAGATTACCAGTAACTATCTTTTAGTATTAAAAAAAGAAAACATTTCTCTTAATTGTTTCTTATGAATTGTATTTATGACACCAAAGAGCCTAATTTTACATCCTCCATCATAACAGAAGCACTTTTTCTAGGACATATCCTTACAAGATTCAAGTAACAATGAAAAGAAAGGAGTTGACCAAAGTGATTCTGAAGCTGTTGATGACAACGGAAATACCTCCAGTTCTGTTCCAGGAGAGTTTGTGAAGTGAAGGGGATCTGATGTTCCTTCGCAGTGTGCCTTCACATCTGTACCTACGGTATGTTCTTCTTGTCACAGTCCCTGCTCACAGTACCATATTTTATTTTTGTCACTTGAGCTGTACCAAATTTAGTACTAGTGCAGGATTCCAAGACACATCCTCTGCTGTTAGTCTTCCAGCTTCTTTGTCTTGGAGCCATTTGAATGGACAATTGAACATTTCTGCTGCAGTGAATAATCTAATTTGGAGACTTGCATTTTTGAAGAACTGTTGCCTTGATATATGTATTATAAGTAATTATTACTGTCCACCTAAACTTCTGCATTCATAGCCAGACTTGTAATATTCTCAAATACACTCACCAGCCACTTGTTGTTGATTCTAAGATTCCTGTTCTTGGCTGGCAGGAGTGGAACCCAATGTGGTTTTCTGCTTTTGAATGCTGAGATGCTTTTCTGCTCACCACAGTTGTAAAGAGTGATTATATGAGTTATTATATCCTTCCTGGCAGCTCAAACCAATCTAGCTATTTTCCTCTGACCTCTCTTATCAACAAGGTGTTTCCATCCACAGAACTGTTGCTCACTCAATATTTATTTCTATACCATTCTGTGTAAACTCTGGAGCCTGTTGTGCGTGAAAACCCCAGAAGATCAGCAATTTCTGAAATACTCAAACCAGTCCATCTGGCACCAACACCCAAGGCAGAGTGAAAGTCACAGAGATCACAGTTTTTCCCATTCTGATGTTTGAAGTGAAGATTAACCAAAGCTCTTGATTTGTATCTGCATGATTTTATGCATTGTGCTGCTGTTAAGAGAACTGCATCAAACAGCAGGTGGATGGGTGTTCCTAATAAAGTGGCTGGTGAGTGGATAATGTCTCGAGTATGTTCAACACACTAATGCTTGTCTTTTCTTTGTACAGACCAGATGCTGTTCTGTTTGAATGGAATCCAATGGGAGAAATGGCTCAGTACCCTGAACAAACACCTGTTTTGTGAAAACAAATGGTTTCATAACAATCAGACGACCTCTCTGATGATCTTATCCATAGACTAGCACAGGGCTTTTCAAAGTGTGGGGCGCGCCTCCCCTAGGGGGCACCAGAGTTCTTCAGGGGGGGCGCAACGTGAGGAAAAATAAACCAGAATAAGTTACTATTGCAGACATTTAGTGAACTTCAGCTAGCCTTTGCCAGAGACAAAATGGATCGATTTTTAGTACCTAAAGCTACAGTGAGTGAGGAGACAGAGTCTGGGACAAGCAAAAAAAGAAGGAAGAATGACCACAATTATTTAAAGTTTGGATTTTCATGGACTGGATTTGAAAATGCTCCACTGCCACAGTGTGTTTGTTGTCTGCCAAGAGGTGCTAGCTAATGATGCTATGAGATGTTTAAAATGTGTAAAACAAGATGTTTTTTTTAAAAAAAGCACAGATGTTTAAAATGTGTAAAAAATAGATGTTTTAAAAAGCACAGATGTCTAAAATGTGTAAAAAAGAGGTTTTTAAAAAGCACAGATGTTTAAAATGTGTACAAAAAAGATGTTTTAAAAAGCACGGATGTTTAAAATGTGTAAAACAAGATGTTTTTTTTAAAAAAGCACAGATGTTTAAAATGTGTAAAAAAAATTACACATTTAAAAAGCACAGATGTTTAAAATGTGTACAAAAGAGGTTTTAAAAAGCACAGATGTTTAAAATGTGTAAAAAAATATATATTTTAAACATCTGTGCTTTTTAAAACATCTTTTTACACATTTTAAACATCTGTGCTATTTAAAACCTCTTGTACACATTTTAAACATCTGTGTTTTTTAAAACGTGTAAAAAGATGTTTTAAAAAGCACAGATGTTTAAAATGTGTAAAAAGAGGTTTTTAAAAAGCACAGATGTTTAAAATGTGTACAAAAAAGATGTTTTAAAAAGCACAGATGTGTAAAATGTGTGCAAAAAAAGATGTTTTAAAAAGCACAGATGTTTAAAATGTGTTCAAAAGAGGTTTTAAAAAGCACAGATGTTTAAAATGTGTACAAAAGAGGTTTTAAAAAGCACAGATGTTTAAAATGTGTAAAAAAAAAGATATTTTAAACATCTGTGCTTTTTAAAACATCTTTTTACACATTTTAAACATCTCTGCATTTTAAAACCTCTTTTGTACATATTTTAAACATCTGTGCTTTTTAAAACGTGTAAAAAGATGTTTTAAAAAGCACAGATGTTTAAAATGTGTAAAAAGAGGTTTTAAAAAAGCACAAATGTTTAAAATGTGTAAAACAAGATGTTTTTTTTTTTAAAAGCACAGATGTTTAAAATGTGTAAAAAAGATGTTTTAAAAGGCACAGATGTTTAAAATGTGTAAAAAAAAAAAAAAAAGGTTTTTAAAAAGCACAGATGTTTAAAATGTGTACAAAAAGATGTTTTAAAAAGCACAGATGTTTAAAATGTGTACAAAAGAGGTTTTAAAAAGCACAGATGTTTAAAATGTGTAAAAAAAGATGTTTTAAAAAGCACAGATGTTTAAAATGTGTACAAAAGCGGTTTTAAAAAGCACAGATGTTTAAAATGTGTAAAAAAAAAGATATTTTAAACATCTGTGCTTTTTAAAACCTCTTTTGTACACATTTTAAACATCTGTGCTTTTTAAAATGTGTAAAAAGATGTTTTAAAAAGCACAGATGTTTAAAATGTGTAAAAAGAGGTTTTAAAAAAGCACAGATGTTTAAAACGTGTAAAACAAGATGTTTTTTAAAAAAGCACAGATGTTTAAAATGTGTACAAAAAGATGTTTTAAAAAGCACAGATGTTTAAAATGTGTACAAAAAAGATGTTTTAAAAAGCACAGATGTTTAAAATGTGTACAAAAGATGTTTTCAAAAGCACAGATGTTTAAAATGTTTAAAAAAGATGTTTTAAAAAGCACAGATGCTTAAAATGTGTAAAAAAAAGATGTTTTAAAAAGCACAGATGTTTAAAATGTGTAAAAAAAGAGGTTTTAAAAAGCACAGATGTTTAAAATGTGTAAAAAAAAAGAGGTTTTAAAAAAGCACAGATGTTTAAAATGTGTACAAAAGAGGTTTTAAAAAGCACAGATGTTTAAAATGTGTAAAAAAAAGATATTTTAAACATCTGTGCTTTTTAAAACATCTTTTGTACACATTTTAAACATCTGTGCTTTTTAAAAAGTGTAAAAAAGATGTTTTAAAAAGCACAGATGTTTAAAAGTGTAAAACAAGATGTTTTTTTAAAAAAAGCACAGATGTTTTAAATGTGTAAAAAATGTGTTTTCAAAAACCACAGATGTTTAAAATGTGTAAAAGAAAAAAAATGTGTACAACAACCATTTTTTTAAATACGAATGGAACATTAAGTATAGCAACAACAAAAATTGTAAGGGGGGCGCTGTTGTTTATTTGCTCTCTGAGGGGGGGCTGACTCTCCCACACTTTGAAAACCCCTGGACTAGCAAATTATGACGCCACCTGCTAAGATATAAAATGAAAGAATTATTGCTTTGTGAGACAAGTGACAGTTGGACATGTTGTGACAGATGGAACCCTTTTACGGCAGCTCTACACTCTGCCATGTACAACCCCAATTCCAAAACAGTTGGGACAAAGTACAAATTGTAAATAAAAATGGAATGCAATGATGTGGAAGTTTCAAAATTCCATATTTTATTCAGAATAGAACATAGATGACATATCAAATGTTTAAACTGAGAAAATGTATCATTTAAAGAGAAAAATTAGGTGATTTTAAATTTCATGACAACACCACGTCTCAAAAAAGTTGGGACAAGGCCATGTTTACCACTGTGAGACATCCCCTTTTCTCTTTACAACAGTCTGTAAACGTCTGGGGACTGAGGAGACAAGTTGCTCAAGTTTAGGGATAGGAATGTTAACCCATTCTTGTCTAATGTAGGATTCTAGTTGCTCAACTGTCTTAGGTCTTTTTTGTCGTATCTTCCATTTTATGATGCGCCAAATGTTTTCTATGGGTGAAAGATCTGGGCTGCAGGCTGGCCAGTTCAGTACCTGGACCCTTCTTCTACGCAGCCATGATGCTGTAATTGATGCAGTATGTGGTTTGGCATTGTCATGTTGGAAAATGCAAGGTCTTCCCTGAAAGAGACGTCGTCTGGATGGGAGCATATGTTGCTCTAGAACCTGGATATACCCTTCAGCATTGATGGTGTCTTTCCAGATGTGTAAGCTGCCCATGCCACATGCACTAATGCAACCCCATACCATCAGAGATGCAGGCTTCTGAACTGAGCGCTGATAACAACTTGGGTCATCCTTCTCCTCTTTAGTCCGAATGACACAGTGTCCCTGATTTCCATAAAGAACTTCAAATTTTGATTCGTCTGACCACAGAACAGTTTTCCACTTTGCCACAGTCCATTTTAAATGAGCCTTGGCCCAGAGAAGACGTCTGCGCTTCTGGATCATGTTTAGATACGGCTTCTTCTTTGAACTATAGAGTTTTAGCTGGCAACGGCGGATGGCACGGTGAATTGTGTTCACAGATAATGTTCTCTGGAAATATTCCTGAGCCCATTTTGTGATTTCCAATACAGAAGCATGCCTGTATGTGATGCAGTGCCATCTAAGGGCCCGAAGATCACGGGCACCCAGTATGGTTTTCCGGCCTTGACCCTTACGCACAGAGATTCTTCCAGATTCTCTGAATCTTTTGATGATATTATGCACTGTAGATGATGATATGTTCAAACTCTTTGCAATTTTACACTGTCGAACTCCTTTCTGATATTGCTCCACTAATTGTCGGCGCAGAATTAGGGGGATTGGTGATCCTCTTCCCATCTTTACTTCTGAGAGCCGCTGCCACTCCAAGATGCTCTTTTTATGCCCAGTCATGTTAATGACCTATTGCCAATTGACCTAATGAGTTGCAATTTGGTCCTCCAGCTGTTCCTTTTTTGTACCTTTAACTCTTCCAGCCTCTTATTGCCCCTGTCCCAACTTTTTTGAGATGCATTGCTGTCATGAAATTTCAAATGAGCCAATATTTGGCATGAAGTTTCAAAATGTCTCACTTTCGACATTTGATATGTTGTCTATGTTCTACTGTGAATACAATATCAGTTTTTGAGATTTGTAAATTATTGCATTCCATTTTTATTTACAATTTGTACTTTGTCCCAACTTTTTTAGAATCGGGGTTGTAGCTATCACATATGCACAAAATTGTAGTATAATAAACAAAAACATTTACATTATACTGCATTAAGCATCAGTTCTTCAATTAAATTCTGACATCAACCAATGCATAAGCTAGCTAGCTAAAAAGGATATTCTAAGTATTGTCCTATCCGTCTGTGGCAGTCCAGGTTTTAAAGTATAATATAAACCACAGAATCTGCTCTGCTGTACCACAAGAATAACTGTTGTAAACATGAGGAGAATGTTGGCTGCTGTTGGAGAATTGATACTACTGTCTAACAGTGATACACGTGACCCAAGCTAAAGCTAGTTAGCTGTTACATTTTCGTCAGTGGAAAATCTCCCCCTTTTAAGAACATCTCTGATTACAAATGTATTTTATTGTGGGCAGTTACATAGGTCACAGTGATGTCAGTGAAAACAAACGGTAGCGCTTAAACTACACATGTACATACGTCAACGACGATTGCGATTAACACCACATAAATTCCTAAAACAAAACACCTATTTGTAAAATGGTTGCTGCATGTTTGTAATGTCTGCTTTATCTTGCACCTGTAAGGAGCACAATATTGCAGCATTTTATCGATGATCTGTACAGAACTTATCAGCAGGCAAGCTTTATCGCCCCAGTATGATAGCCATGTAACCCTCCATGATGCATCGCAGCCAGCTAATGAGGCATCTAGATTTTATTTATACTGCAAATCACCTTGACATTAACAGATCAAGTCAACAGTGGGAAGTTAAAGCTTGTAGCAAATGTCATGTTCAAACATTGTTCATTTAAGGTACTTTGGGGGGGAGGCTGGTTGGGGGACATGGATGCCACCATGTTCATCTTTTCTCAACAAACAAATCAACAAACAAATGGCTAAATGCCATGTAAACCAGCCAGCTAACTATGGAGCCCCCAAAGGGGTTTTGGGTAACTATTGCCTTCCCTTGCAATACTTTAGCATTAACCCTAACCCTTATTGCCAGGAAATTATGGCAAAATGTATTACGGAATGCAAATGTAGTGTGAGGGAATGCAAAAGTAGTTTTAAAAAATCCCCACCATGTCCCTTAGGGAGCTTCGTAACTTGCTGTGATGAGTGATCTACATTTTCTTTCTCAAAACAGCTTATCAGCTTCTTATTTGGATTTTCCAAGAGTCCAGACTGCAGACTGGAGCTCTACTCTAGACTGGAAACACGTGACCTCCACACTCAGAACAATGAGGAACTAGCTCAATTGAAGGCTTTTTTTTTATAACAAACAACTTAAAAGAAGGTGGCACGGTGGTGTAGTGGTTAGTGCTGTCACCTCACAGCAAGAAGGTCCGGGTTCGAGCCCCGTGGCCGGCGAGGGCCTTTCTGTGTGGAGTTTGCATGTTCTCCCCGTGTCCGTGTGGGTTTCCTCTGGGTGCTCCGGTTTCCCCCACAGTCCAAAGACATGCAGGTTAGGTTAACTGGTGACTCTAAATTGACCGTAGGTGTGAATGTGAGTGTGAATGGTTGTCTGTGTCTATGTGTCAGCCCTGTGATGACCTGGCAACTTGTCCAGGGTGTACCCCGCCTTTCACCAGTAGTCAGCTGGGATAGGCTCCAGCTTGCCTGTGACCCTGTAGAACAGGATAAAGCGGCTACAGATAATGAGATGAGATGAGAACTTAAAAGAAATAACCAATAGGAAATAGAGGAAACACATGAGCTCCACTCCAGACAGGTTAAATTTTGGGTTTGGGTTTGGTTTAGGAGGTTGCGTTGAGGTCACATGTTTCCTGCAGCCAGACCCTTCTCAGATTTTCCCTTCCACCATAAAACATCCAGGGCTTACGATCTCACCCCTATAGATGATGCCATGGAGCACACTAAAATCCACATACATTTCTGTGCAGGAAAAATGGAAAAATCTACCCATTTCATTTGCCATTTCACATTCCAGAAATACTCCATATGAAGACATTTTACTGTATTATGTATTAATAATAGGTTTTTTTTTTTATAAATTATAACTGAAAATTGTAATTAAGCAGTTGGGAGCTGGGATTGTCCCTTATTTTACGACAACAAACCTGTAACCTATTTAATAGCTAAAGAAAGATATGATATCACAGTGGACAAAGAAGTGTTGATCCATGTAGATTTGTATAATATTTGTTATACTGTGTGGATGTACAGTATATTATGTTCTGATAAATAATACACACTTGGCTTATTTAGTTGGCATGATTTAGAAGGATATGCTTTAAAATTGTGACAGTGTTATGAAATTCTATATCACGATAATCATAGAGATTAATCAATATATAAAAAATTATCATGATAATGCCTTTGGCTGCATCATGCAGCTTGATGTTTTAAGTATTTTGTTGTTTAAATGATATTTTAGTTGGTTTATTTGATACATAAGTGAAATCAGATGATATTGAACTAAACCTGGCTTAAAGGAACAGTTCACCGTATTTCCATAATGAAATATGCTCTTACCTGAATTGAGACGAGCTGCTCCGTACCTATCCGAGCTTTGAGCAACCTCCCAGTCAGTCAGACGCAGTCAGATGCGCTGTCACTCCTGTTAGCAATGTAGCTAGGCTCAGCATGGCCAATGGTATTTTTTGGGGCTGTAGTTAGATGTGACCAAACTCTTCCGCGTTTTTCCTGTTTACATAGGTTTATATGACCAGTGACATGAAACAAGTTCAGTTACACAAATTGAAATGTAGCGATTTTCTATGCTATGGAAAGTCCGCACTATAATGACAGGCGTACTAACACCTTCTGCGCGCTTCGGCAGCGCATTGATATCTGAGCTCCGTATCAATGCGCTGTCGAAGCGTGCAGAAGATGTTAGTACGCCTGTCATTATAGTGCGGACTTTCCATAGCATAGAAAATCGCTACGTTTCAATTTGTGTAACTGAACTTGTTTCATGTCACTGGTCATATAAACCTATGTAAACAGGAAAAATGTGGAAGAGTTTGGTCACATCTAACTACAGCCCCAAAAAATACCATTGGCCATACTGAGCCTAGCTACATTGCTAACAGGAGTGACAGCGCGTCTGACTGCGTCTGACTGACTGGGAGGTCGCGCAAAGCTCGGAGAGGTACGGAGCAGCTCGTCTCAATTCAGATAAGAGCATATTTCATTATGGAAATACGGTGGACTGTTCCTTTAAAGTAATACAAAATAAATTGTATTAATGAAATACATTTTAAAGAAAAAAATTGTGGAAATTTATGGAAAACAACTAAATACATTCAAGAAAAGTGAAATTAAGTTTCTAATTTGTTATAAATTAAATGTTGTAAATAAATTTACCAACTAATCAATTTAAAATATTGTTTATCAATTTTAAATTAAAAAAGTAATCTTTAATAGTCTAAACAACCCAGAAATAAGAGTAAAAACAATCCATGGCTGGATCAAACCCATTTTTGGGTAGGTAAAGCAAACCAACACATGGGGTTCTACACGTAACCCAACAGTGTGTGCTCACATTAACTCAGTGCATGTTGTGCTCTATATTGACTCACACAGTTACAGAAATTACTTAAATTTGGCTATATTTAACCAAGAATTTGTTATACTATACAGCGATTTATAAAAAGAGAGTATCATTGATTTTTTTGGCCTTTTTGTAAAACATTATGTACATGTAAGATTACATTATAAATTTCATGAGTTTAATTCAAAATGCTGCCTCAAATTCATTTGTTTTGTAGCAAAGCACCGTGAGCAATTAGCATTTTATTTGTCCATTAAAAATCATTGTAAGTACATTGAATTAGTTTGCAAATAATATTCAACAAATTTATACAGGAATATACAACAGGCAAAAAAAAAGAAAGAAAATAGAAATTAGGTCAACTTTGGCTGTCAGAGCACCTTCTGGAAAAACATATTTACAAATTCCAAAATTTCAGTGTTATTTTTTAATGCATGTGTACTTTCTTAAGTATTAGTCAAGTATTATTGTTTTCCTGGAAATTAAGGAAGGAAGATATACAGGACCAGTCAAAAGTTTGTACACGCCTTCTAATTCAATGTTTTTTCTTTATTTTTATTAATTAAAACACACTTCATGTCTTAAAGTAATGATGGATGTCGTTTCTCTTTACTTCGTTGAGCGGTTCTTGACATAATATGGATTACTACAGTCTGCAAAGCATCATCAAGGTAAACAGTGGCTACTTTAAAGAATCAAAAATATGAAACATATAGTGGGGGGGGGGTTTCAACACTTTCTTGTTTTGTGGAACCCTGTGCCAATATTTAAAAAATATATATACACAATGGTATGAAGGAATGAAGTTAGGGCTTATTTCATTGTAGCTCAGACTGTAGATTCAAGCAGCATTGACAGTTGTTGCAGGTGTACTAAATACAAACAAGGTGGATTATTTGTTTAGTATATAAACACTTTTTTACCCCAAAAAATACATTTGAAGGAGAAATTAAAAGTTGATAGTCTGAGCACTCATTGTTCTATCAAGTTAAACAAATTACACAAAAGGACAAATGACAGAACTATAAGTTAATGGGTTTGTTTGTTTGTTTGTTTGTTTGTTTGTTTGTTTGTTTGTTTGTTTCAATAAGAAAGGTGCATGTTTATCATACAGTTGACCATGTTCTCTTGGTAGATATCTTTCATAAGATTGGCTTATCTGGGCAGGCTGTAAATTGGTTTTCAAACTACTTCTCAGCTAGAACACAATGTGCTCAGTCTCCTGGGTCTTCTTCCTCCTTTCTCCCTGTTTTAAAGGGTGTCCCCCAGAGTTCCATTTTAGGACCGTTGCTGTTTACTATTTATATCAATAATCTCTGTGATAACCTGTCTGATGCTGCATACCATTTTTATGCAGATGACACAGTCATCTACTGTTCATCCCCTTCTGTAGTTCAGACTCTAGAATATCTGCAGTCTGCCTTTGAGGTTGTTCAGTTTCATTTGACTCGGCTTAAGCTAGTTTTAAATGCAAACAAATCTAAATTCATTTTATTTTCGAATGGGAAGCAGCTGCCATCTATCCTTCCTAAAATTTTAATAGCTCAAGGTGTTTAAATTGAAAGGGTCACGTCATACAAGTATCTGGGTATTATTATTGATGAGTCCCTGACATTCAAGTTACACATCAACAAACTTGTATTAAAACTGAAACTTAAATTGGGTTTTCTTTTTAGAAATAAATCCTGCTTTTCACTCCAGGCTAGGAGACATCTGCTTTCAGCAAGGTTTATGCCCTGATTGGACGATGGGGACCTACTCTTTATGAATGCACCTCACCAGTACTTAAAGAAATTGGACACTATTTATCATATACTATGGATTACTACAGTTGTGGAATAGGGCTATTTACTGTATTTTTCTTATTTACTGTTTGATCTCAAACACATTAAGAAGGCAAGAAATTGCAGTAATTAAGCAGGTTAACTAATTAACCTATTAATTGAAAAGCATTCCAGGTGACTACCTCATGAAGCTGGTTAAGGTAATGCCAATGGCGTGCAAAGCGTCATCAAGGTAAATAGTGACTACTTTGAAGAATCGAAAATATGAAACATATAGTGGGAGATTTTTTTTAACAATTTCTTGTTTACTGCATAATTCCATATGTGTTCTGTATGTTATTTCATATTTTTTATGTCTTCAGTATTGTTCTACAATGTAGAAAATAGTAAAATACAGAAAAACCTATGAATGAGTCAGGGTGTCTAAATTTTAGACTGCTACTGGATATGGATGCATACATTCTAATATTCAAGCATTTTTGACCACCCTATATTTGAGCATTTTTGGGTTCAAACTTATGTTCCACTCTTGTAACTAGATACCATTCTTGTTAGTTTCACTCTAGATCCTGAATAATTCACTCTGGAGGCTGAATAATATGTTGTAATTTTTTTTTCCTCTATGAATAACTAAAAGTAAGTGGGAACATTGACAGTTTAAATGGTAATGTTTTTATAAACACTCTAAAATCAGGATTTATTTTAATTGGAATAGTCTATACCTTAATCACTAATATCAGGTACTGGTAGCATATTATTCCAGTCATACAAGCACAGAAGGCTTCATTTGCTTATGGTTCTCATTAGGATCTGAGAGTTAATAAGTCCTTAGATTAAAACAAAAGATTTAGTTGTCTCTGGTGGAACACTTTAATTTTTCTCCTTATAAAATTCTTCTTCTGGATTTTTTTCTGTGTGGTATTAATAGTAAAAATGCTCTAATTAAACGAACTTCAAATGTTTAAAAGCTTTTGACTCAAAGGTACATCTCTTATCTCTGAACATTATTAGCAGCCAGATGTGTGTGATTTTTCAAGTGTTTGTCACCAGGTGTTTGGGATGTGTGGCGCCCTCCTCTGGGGAATGTTTGTGTATGCCACTTTTCTCCTTTTTCTGGGACGCTCCTAAGCAGAAGCTCTTCCATAGGTGGCCGTGAACTCAGGCTTTCTCTCTCCTTCGAGTTCCTCCACTTCATTCTGCGGTTCTGGAACCAGATCTTTACCTGGAACAGAACAAAGAGCATATATAAGTCATGGGATCTACATACTCAAAAACAGACAAAATAAGGGCATTTCATTATAAACGTTGTAGTGGATTTCTGGGGGTTTTTTTAAACAATCATTTAAGCATAAAAATATTCTGCCTGATTAAGACTTGTAGAGTTCTTAGCAGTATAATAAACCTGACTAATCACAGTGCTGAAGAATGGCACATTAAACATTACATTAAAGACCAGACCTGTGGTTTGTAGGTTATCTCATCTCATCTCATTATCTCTAGCCGCTTTATCCTGTTCTACAGGGTCGCAGGCAAGCTGGAGCCTATCCCAGCTGACTACGGGTGAAAGGCGGGGTACACCCTGGACAAGTCGCCAGGTCATCACAGGGCTGACACAGAGGTGGGGTTTACATTAGACCGTATCAGCGGATCATCAGATTAACGTTTTTAAAACGATTAGTGTGCACACAGCAACACCAATACACGGATATGCTCGGCTCCGCAGGCATCCTGCGCTCCAAATCACTCCGCCCTGAACAGCGAGTGCCCTCTGGAGGGTGCGCACTCCGGCCCTGCGCAGCTCACAGAGTGCGCGAGTGAAGCGCACGAGCAGTGATTCGGGACTGAGCCGCTGTGTGTGTGGTCCCAGCGCATATCACTTACCACTTGCAAGTGGAAGGATGGCAAGCCTAAAGACAATCATAACTACACAATGGGCAGTATTTGCATCAGTATTTGCAGTATTTTCATACTTTTATACTCTTTAATGAAAGGTGATACAAGGCGGAAGTCCGCGCCGTTTTTCAGCAGTCGCGTCACATGACCAACGCCAGCGAATCAGGAAGGTGGATGTCACAGTGACGTTGTCCAATGACGACGCCAGCTAGAGCTCAGCACAGCGTATCCGCGTATTCTCAATGTTTACACAGCACCGGACCAGATACGATCTGGATTGAATACGTGGACGCTGGCGGATTCCCGTTTCCCGGCGTTTCCAGGCGTTTTAATGTAAACAGACAGTGCATCCGCGAAGAAAACGAGACAGATACGGTCTAATGTAAACTTGGCCATAGACACAGACAACCATTCACACTCACATTCACACCTACGGTCAATTTAGAGTCACCAGTTAACCTAACCTGCATGTCTTTGGACTGTGGGGGAAACCGGAGCACCCGGAGGAAACCCACGTGGACACGGGGAGAACATGCAAACTCCGCACAGAAAGGCCCTCGCCGGCCACGGGGCTTCTTGCTGTGAGGCGACAGCGCTAACCACTCACACCATGCCGCCCGGTTTGTAGGTTATGTAAGTCCTAATGACTGCACTTGTACTGACTTCATGATGAGTTATGCTTTTCATCCAACAGGCTTCATCACTTCCACTAAACAGTGGAGAAATCATTAGAGAATAATTTATGAAGTCTTGTATGTGAATTATTATTATTATTGTTGTTGTTGTTGTTGTTAAATCCTGCTTTCAAGTCATATTGCATAAACATAAATCATAAATTTCATTATGTGACTCTGAAATCAAATATTGAGCTAACGATGAGATATGAACAATAGCAGCAAATGAAGCTGGAGACAAATTTTTATGAATTTGTACAGCAAAATATTTCTATAATACATACCAGAAAATGTCATTAAAAAAGGACAGAACATCTGTATTCATTTAAACTGGTGCATTAGACCCCACAAACACAAACACACACACACACACACACACACACACACACACACACACACACAAGTGTAGGCATTTATCTGTACAAACTGCAGTGTGTTTCACCTGTGTTTCCTTCAGACAGAGTTCTGTGGCCAGTCGGTTGCGATCTGTCTTGCTGATATATTTCTGTCTGCGGAACGTTTTCTCAAGTTCTCTCCTCTGCTGCTCAGAGAACACAGCTCTCCTCAGGATTCCTCTATGTTGCTTAGGGCATGGGCCTGAACTCCATACTGCTGGGCTTGTCCCTTCTGAGAGAGAGAGAGAGAGAGAGAGAGAGAGAGAGAGAGAGAAAATAATGTTAAATGTATATCTCTGTGCATTTCTGAATATGTGGCTCTGTCTATCATGTGGTCTTTCAACAAATCATGAGAAATCATTTGTTGTCATTTAACCCCTTAAGATCCAGTTTATTATGCAGTCATTTTTGGTATCAGAATCAGATTATTTGATGTTAGCAAATGTCTTAAGGTATGTTGTTTGCAATTTTTGTGGAACCCTGTGCCAATATTAAAAAAATATATACACAGAATGGTATGAAGGAGTGAAATTAGGGATGATTTCGTTGTAGCTCAGACTGTAGATTCAAGCAGCATTGACAGTTGTTGCAGGTGTACTAAATGCACACAAGGTGGATTATTTGTTTAGTATATAAATACTTTTTTACCCCCAAAAAAATAAATTTGAAGGAGAAATTAAAAGTTGACAGTCTAAGCACTCATTGTTCTATCAAGTTAAACAAATTACACAAAAGGACAAATGACAGAACTATAAGTTAATGGGTTTGTTTTGCTGTTGTTGTTGTTTGTTTGTTTGTTTGTTTCAATAAGAAAGGTGCATGTTTATCATACAGTTGACCATGTTCTCTTGGTAGATATCCTTCATAAGATTGGCTTATCTGGGCAGGCTGTAAATTGGTTTTCAAACTACTTCTCAGCTAGAACACAATGTGCTCAGTCTCCTGGGTCTTCTTCCTCCTTTCTCCCTGTTTTAAAGGGTGTCCCCCAGAGTTCCATTTTAGGACCGTTGCTGTTTACTATTTATATCAATAATCTCTGTGATAACCTGTCTGATGCTGCATACCATTTTTATGCAGATGACACAGTCATCTACTGTTCATCCCCTTCTGTAGTTCAGACTCTAGAATATCTGCAGTCTGCCTTTGAGGTTGTTCAGTTTCATTTGACTCAGCTTAAGCTAGTTTTAAATGCAAACAAATCTAAATTCATTTTATTTTCGAATGGGAAACAGCTGCCATTTATCCTTCCTAAAATTTTAATAGCTCAAGGTATTGAAATTGAAAGGGTCACGTCATACAAGTATCTGGGTATTATTATTGATGAGTCCCTGACATTCAAGTTACACATCAACAAACTTGTATTAAAACTGAAACTTAAAATGGGTTTCCTTTTTAGAAATAAATCCTGCTTTTCACTCCAGGCTAGGAGACATCTGCTTTCAGCAAGGTTTATGCCCTGATTGGACGATGGGGACCTACTCTTTATGAATGCACCTCACCAGTACTTAAAGAAATTGGACACTATTTATCATATACTATGGATTACTACAGTTGTGGAATAGGGCTATTTACTGTATTTTTCTTATTTACTATTTAATCTCAAACACATTAAGAAGGCAAAAAATTGCAGTAATTAAGCAGGTTAACTAATTAACCTATTAATTGAAAAGCATTCCAGGTGACTACCTCGTGAAGCTGGTTAAGATAATGCCAATGGCGTGCAAAGCGTCATCAAGGTAAATAGTGACTACTTTGAAAAATCGAAAATATGAAACATATTGTGAGGGGTTTTTTCAACACTTTCTTGTTTACTACATAATTCCATATATGTTCTGTATGTTATTTCATATTTTTGATGTCTTCAGTATTCCCCCACAGTCCAAAGACATGCAAGTTAGGTTAAGAAAGAAAAAAAAGAAAGAAAGAAAGAAAGAAAGAAAGAAAGAAAGAAAGAAAGAAAGAAAGAAAGCAAGCACAACTTTATTCATCACACGCTTGTGAAATTCCTCTATGCATTTAATGCAAAGCGTCATCAAGGTAAATAGTGACTACTTTGAAAAATCGAAAATATGAAACATATTGTGAGGGTTTTTTTTCAACACTTTCTTGTTTACTACATAATTCCATATATATTCTGTATGTTATTTCATATTTTTGATGTCTTCAGTATTCCCCCACAGTCCAAAGACATGCAAGTTAGGTTAAAGAAAGAAAGAAAGAAAGAAAGAAAGAAAGAAAGAAAGAAAGAAAGAAAGAAAGCACAACTTTATTCATCACACGCTTGTGAAATTCCTCTATGCATTTAACCCATCTGAAGCAGTGAACACACACATGCACACACACATGAGCAATGAGCACACACACATACCCAGAGCAGTGGGCAGCCATGCTAACAGCGCCTGGGGAGCAGCTGAGAGTCTCGCTCAAGGGCACCTCAGCCCAAGGCCGTCCCATATTAACCTCACCGCATGTCTTTGAACTGTGGGAGAAACCGGAGCACCCGGAGGAAACCCACGCAGACACAGGGAGAACATGCAAACTCCGCACAGAAAGGCCCCCACTGGCCGCTGGGTTCAAACCCAGAACCTTCTTGCTGTGAGGCGACCGTGCTAACCACTACACGACCGGTGGCTCTAAATTGAGCGTAGGTGTGAATGTGAGTGTGAATGGTTGTTTGTCTCTGTGTCAGCCCTGCGATGACCTGGCGACTTGTCCAGGGTGTACCCCGCCTCTTGCCCATAGTCAGCTGGGATAAGCTCCAGCTTGCCTGCGACCCTGCACAGGATAAGCGGTTACGGATAATGGATGGATGAATTGAATTGAAAAAGTCTACATATTTTCTGTTAATTCTCTGAATAGTACACATGCCCTGAACCCAGTAGAAAAAGATTAGATGGAATATTATATTCTTATATTTAATTAAGACATGGTTTGCCAAAGTTGGTGTGGAAGAACTTGAGTGTCCTGCACAGAAACCTGACCTCAACCCCACTGAACAGCTTTGGGATGAACTGGAACGCCGACTGTACCCCAGGCCTCCTCAGCCAACATCAGTGCCTGACCTCCCTAATACTCTTGTGGCTCAGTGAGCACAAATCCCCACAGCCATGCCCCAAAATCTAGTGGAAATCATTTCCAAAAGAGTGGAGGTTATTATAACAGCAAAGGGGGACTGAATCTGAAATGTGATGTTCAGCAAGCACATATTAGTGTGGTGGTCAGGTGTTCGCATACTTTTGGCCATATAGTGTATTTTATTATTATTCACATATTGCATACAGCTATAAATTTTAGAGTGTAACTTTTGTTAGGGGGCAACACATGTCTAGTAGTGTGTGTGTGTGTGTGTGTGTGTGTGTGTGTGTGTGTGTGTGTGTGAGAGAGAGACAGAGAGAGAGAGAGAGAGTCATGACCAGTCAGCGATAGAGAAATAAGAGGTCTAGAGGTCTGGAAGCATCAATCCCACGCTTTTTTAACCACAGGTGCAGCTTGACAAAAAAGTCAAGCACCACAATTTCCCCCAGTCTATTCAACAATACGTCCTTAATCTGTCCAACAAATCGCCGAGCTGACCACCTTCGTAGCAGAGGGTAAGACTGTTAGTCATGCTCCTAGTCTGTTATTTGGGATCAATGGTTTCCACTTAAATGCTCTATTAGTGGGTCAACTCACGAGCAGGCTGCTTATTCCCCCTTTCTCTTTTGTAGCCCCAAATCTCCTTTGCACTTTAACAAAAGAAATACTTCTTGCCATTCCTCTGCTGTCCCTTCAGCAACCAGTTATCCCTCACTCTTCCCTTACAGGTACACAGACTCTCTCTATGGGAAGATGAGCTCCAATAAGTCTATAAAAGTCATCCCAATTGATCGCATTATTCCTCCCCAAAGAGGGAGTCTGGAATGGACAGAGAGCAGCACGTGAAAAGAGGAGGCGGATTTTCAAGCCTCGGCTTTTTATCAGAAACAACAAAAAGGCTGCAGAAATGTCCCCTCCTTCTTTCTACATAGGAATGTAGGTTTGCATTGTGTCACTAGAAATTGCCCTTCTTGGTGATCTGGCACCAGTTTTGTGGGGTCCCTTAGAATGTCTAAGCTTAAGCTTTGGGAAGGGTTCACTGCTCCGGGATCAGTATAGAAAGGCAGTTGAGAGTTCATTGCTGTGGTGAAAAATAGCAGTGGGGTCGCGTGTGTGCAGACTGACTGAAAGGGCTAATTGGTCATGGGGCAAAGCAGCATTGTGTGTCTGGGGGGTGCTGTGGGAAAGTGTCAAGCCACTAAAAAGTTTTCAGAGGATATTTTTTCTCCAAGGCGGAGGGTATGCAAGAGGGTGGGTAGGTGGGTAACATTTAGCTACCTCGTTTGACAAGCTTTAAAGGGCTTTCATATCAAGCCTTTTCAGGTATCATCAATGTTAAATAAAACTCTGAGTATAATTCTTTTGCCATATTTTCTATATCCCTGCATGAAGATTTTGGAACTGCTCTCCATTTTTTCCCTCTTTACGCTAAGTAAACTAGTGAGTAAATGAGTCAGTTTAGTAAATGGGTCAGTTTACACATCAGTAAATTGCGTCCTTTAAATATAATTTTATATCAATTTGTGAACATCTTGCTGCAGCTACTTTAGACATTAGAGAACTTGCATACCAGAACATTCAGGTTCCACTGAAGCATGGGTCTGGTCATTATGGTGCTCTTAATATCAATTGTAACCTACTCTGGCAGAAAACAGGAGGTGTGGTTTTATTGTGCACACTCTCTCTCTCTCTCTCTCTCTGTGTGTGTGTGTGTGTGTGTGTGTGTGTGTGTGTGTGTGTGTGTGTGTGTGTGTGTGGTACATGGTAATAAAAGCATACCCCCCTACTAAATAGGCATGATTGATGAATAAGCTATAGCTATGCAGTGATGTGCATATTAGGGAAGAATTAGCTATTGGTTATAGAAGCACTCACTTTGTGTGTGTGTGTGTGTGTGGGAGGATAATATACTCACTGCAGAGAAGAGAAGGAGAGCACGTCAGTGGGCTGGAGCCACCATAACATGGGTGAACGAGAGGAGAAGCACACAGCAGCACACCGCGCAACACTGCTTCAGAGAACAGCAGAATAATCACAGAGTCTTATTCGAAATTTAAACATACTGGAAACGGACTGTTGTACTTTTTTCATGTCCAATGAAAATACAAAATAAAATTTAAAAAAAGGAAAGCAAATGTAAAGGAAAGTTCTCAAATGGAAGGCCACTTCAACATTTTTGGAAATTAATGATTAAACTTTATTGAAAAGATGTTTTAAGTGTAATATAGAAGAAATACATACTGTGTGTCCTTACACATATACAGTATACAGGTCAAAAATATAATGATCATCGTTAAATGCTAAAGCAAACAACACATTGTACTCACTCTCACGCTATCTCTCTCTCTCTCTCTCTCTCTGAATCATTTGAGATAAATTAAACTCATGGTGCTTTCAGGACACTGGGCCCTGATGTGTGGTGCTGTTTAAACTAAATTGTGTCATCATAATCAAGCATTTTCTCAAATTTGCAATTTTATAAGAATTGAACTTCTCGAGGCTCCATTTTGTATGAAAAGTTATGGAAGATAAGGTTAGGTTTGGGAGTTAAGGACCAGTCCTTTCAGTTTTATAAACTCTACACTCCTCACGCAATCGAGTTCTTACAAAATTTATATGAGATCAGGTTCTAACAATCATATATTCAAATGTCCCTCTTTCTTTAACTCTTCATTGTTCCCATCCACAAACATATGGATCGCTATCTGTCTTAGATATATGATTTTTTTTTTTAAAAATTGCAATAATAATATACTTAAATTAACAAAGGAAACAATTAAAAGCAAAGTTGAAATATTAACAAAAGTGGAAACTTTGTTCAGAGCCAACTGATGCAATGGAACCTTATGTAGATGAAGGACTGATTCAAATGACTATTTATTTATTAATAATCATATTAGTCAAATGCTGGTCCAAAATTTTTTTTAAAATTGACCTTTATTTAAAAAAGATGTAATAAAAAAGTCATACAATCATCATTTCGAGGTGTTATACTATTTGACAGTGAACTATAACAAACCTAATTGCAATGTAAAAGGGTTTTGTTCTCAATTGAAGTTAATTTAGTTAAGATATATAATGCAAAGATTCAGGCTTGAAATGTAAGGCTTTTACTTTTTGTCAGGAGGACACAGAAAAATGTTATAGTTCAAACTATCATTATTATTATTATTATTATTATTATTATTATTACAATCATAATAGTTATTGTAGTTTAATTGCCTGTGGTACCAGAATATTATATGATTTACATATTATCTAATTTACATCTAATAACTTGATACAAGTTAATAATAATCTTCAGATGGAATTTATTTTCTTTTGAACCAAAAATAACAACAAAAACAACATTGAGATATCGCAAGAATTTTCAGTATGCTGTTTGTTAGTGAAAAAGGTTGGTTTTAAACCAGACAAGTCATTGAATGTAAAAGTATTTGGAAATAGCAGAAAGGTACTGTAAGCCAAATCACAAACAACACAACTGCGCTCCATTTCTGAGATATTTAACTCCAGCAAACAAAGGGCAGTGGAATTGTACAAAAAGAAGTATCTGTGTATTACATTATTAGTTTTTAAATAGTGAAATTATATAACAAAAATATTTAGTAGCAATAGTAATTTTTTTCATGATATTTGGGGTGGTTTTAAAGTAAAAAAATAATAATAAGCATTACAAATTAAAAAGAAAAACAAGTTTATTTCAGAAGTTGCAAAATCATTAATATTGCATTTATTACTGACTGCCACCTGTTTCAGTAGCTCATGCCTCATGCATTGTCTCAAATACTCATAATTACCCACATTTAAATGATGACTATGATGCCACTACTGTATGTCATCCTACCTGAATGTGTCTTGAGTGTCTCTCTCTCCTTCTCGTGGGGTGTGTTACTCGGCTGAACCCCATGTGAAGGCACCCAGGAAGTTTTAGGAGCCAGTCCCAGTGGCCCACACATCACCGTAGAAAGGCATCTTTTCTGGCTGGCAGCAGGTATGACCTGGGCAGGGGGTGATTTACTGTCTGGGCAAAGCAAATTATCGATAAGAAAACTCTTCCCAGAATTGCCAAATCCAAGATGCCGTGATGGAGATTCAGCCATTGCTCTCTGATTCCCCCTTTATCCTGAATTTGCTCCTTCTGAGTAGGATCCAGAGTCCTTTGCAAAGTTTGTCCCAACTACTAACATTTTCCTGAAAGACCGACAGGGTAAACTTCATTAAAAAGCAGAAAGAAAACAATAACTCCTTTCCCTCTTTTGCTCTTGGGCGTCCGTTGCTGAGTCCTGATTGGCTGAGCTCCTCTAGTGTGATTGTTAAAGGCGATAAGAGTGGAGCCTTTCTGGTGGACAGAAGGTGGGACCGCTTCATTCATTATGTCAAAGTGGCCATTAAATGATAGACACTGGAGACAATGGACTCCTGACCAAAGTTTAACTTGCACACGAAACAGAGTCCTGGAGCAGTAAATAGTTGTGTCTTTTTCTGAGACACTTACTCAAAAGCCCATCAAGAGTCAGCCTACAAAACTATCTGCCTCACAGTCTATCACTTCTTATTATAAACAACTCTACTGCCTGTCAATTTATAGCTGTGTACAATACAGATTTATTTGCGATCACGTATTTTTGACAAAGTCAAATGTCAGATTATTTCATCTAAAACTTTCCTTTGAATCTATCTCAATTGCACCACTTTCAGATAAGTCAGCTCCTGTCCAGTTCACCACATGCATTAAAATCTGACAAAACAGTGAGTTCATCAGTATGACAGCTGATCCCTTATTCAATATATTCCCTGTCAGTCTGTGCTTGTCACCCGTAGCTACACAATCAAGCTCCAAGATCAAAATGACCGAGGAGGTTGTCAAACACATGTTTCATGCATGAACTGAAATAAGTCCAGTTTCAGATAGCTACTGACAAATATAAAAGTCTAAAATGTAACTGAGACAAAAAGATAGTAAGGCTTGCTATGTGTCTAGGCCTGTGTCACATACTGCACTGCATAATAATGATATATCTAATTTATTTACATATTACTTATTTTAGAAATCTGAATAAAATTTCATATTTCCTAACTCTAAGTGACAGTCATCCTCCAGTTTTTCAATATTTCTTGTTTAGCTGCCATTATCATTAACAATAATCATCTCATCTCATCATCTCTAGCCGCTTTATCCTGTTCTACAGGGTCGCAGGCAAGCTGGAGCCTATCTCAGCTGTCTACGGGCGAAAGGCGGGGTACACCCTGGACAAGTCGCCAGGTCATCACAGGGCTGACACATAGACACAGACAACCATTCACACTCACATTCACACCTACGGTCAATTTAGAGTCACCAGTTAACCTAACCTGCATGTCTTTGGACTGTGGGGGAAACCAGAGCACCCGGAGGAAACCCACGCGGACACGGGGAGAACATGCAAACTCCACACAGAAAGGCCCTCGCCGGCCACGGGGCTCGAACCCGGACCTTCTTGCTGTGAGGCGACAGCGCTAACCACTACACCACCGTGCCACCTAACAATAATCAATGGAGTAAAATTAACATCATTTGATACACAATCCTGCACCATCATCCATTTATCCTGTGCAGGGTTGCGGGCAAGCTGGAGCCTATCCCGGCTGACTATGGATAAGAGGCGGGGTACACCCTGGACAAGTCACCAGATCATCACAGGGCTGACACACACAGACCAACAACCATCTACACCTCAATTTAGAGCCACCAATCAATCTTTGGACTGTGGGGGAAACCAGAGCAAACCACACAGAGAGAACATGCAAGCTCCATACAGAAAGGCCTCCATCAGCCACTGGGCTCAAACACAGAACCTTCTTACTGTGAGGTAACAATGCTAACCACTACACCACCGTAGTGCCGTGCATATCATCATAAATGTATCAAATAATTTTACCACTGAGAGTATGTATCAAAAGCCAAAATAACTATCAATTACTGAACATTATGGCAGCTTGTAAGTTCACTTTACTGACTACAGTGAAATGCAGTCAGTATGAAACCATTCGTTAAGTAAGAGTCCTTTTGAACAAAACCAGGGTCTCCAACAGGGCAAAAGTGAGCAGAAACAGCGCTGGCTAAACAGAGCCCTAAACAGGCATGTCCTAGTGCAAGGGGCGCTGGGGGACTTCTGTGGGGTAAAACATCACCTCATGCTGGGCATGGTAATCAGCCTGGACAGCCAGGCCCTTTGTGCCTCAGCCACAGAGCCAAAGGGCGCTTGTAATCAAATTTGCAGTTTTATCCCCCTCGCTGGTGGAGGACCTGCCGTCTGGTGATGAATATGTAATGTGTTTACGGTTAACTCTAAGGAGTTGAAGTGGCCTTTTGGGTCGATACAAAGACAGGATTAAGTTATGACTGATATGGAGTGAGGGAACAAGCAGGAATGAAACATACACACTTTCATTTCTCAATTCTTGGCTTTATACCAGAAAGGACTGCACACTGTAAATCAGCGTTATGTAAAGTAACCATAAAAGAAGGGATGTGGTGTACTACGAATTCACCAAGCTGTTTATATTATTACAAGTAAACAAGAAATAATGAAAAATGGGGACAATAATGAGTTCAGAACTGATATATGTAATTTTTCATAAAAGTTCCATTGCAGTAATGCTTAATGTTTGGTGCAATTAATCTTTCCATTTGCCGCAGAGTGCTCTGTAAAATAATCCCATAAACTTTGACAAATTCATCTCACATTTGTTCCCCCATGCCAGACATCAAGTGCCTCTCAATCACTTTCAAAGTGCATGGTTTTGCCAAATGGGAACTCTAAAACTGTTGTCCTATTATGATCTCTGAGCTCTCAAACATTGGTGCATGTGAATCCATTTGAAGTCTCTCACCATTTTTTCAACACAAATGAAAGAAAATGAGAGGCCTCGTAGAAGAACCATAAAGAGCAAGCTCAGATCCAGTGCTCAGTGGACCAGCTGTGAGAGGTCTCCTTCTCCTTTTCTCTCCCCGACCCCTTAAAAACAGAGCACACTCAATAGCCTTTCCCCCACTGGCACTTCATATTGTCAATGGTGGGCCAGACTCCATGAATTAGAGGGGACAATGCAGTAAAGCCTGGCACTGAAGCGGCTTTTTGTGGCACAGCACGGAAGTTTCTAATGTGCTCTCTCCCTATTGTGTCTATGGAGTCATAATGAGGTAGCAAAGGAGAATGAATTGCAGCAATCCTGTTCACATTTGCTAGGCTCTCTCTCTCTCTCTCTCTCTCTCTCTCTCTCTCTCTCACACACACACACACACACACACACACACACACACACACACACACACACACACACAAAGACTTGAGGGATGTTGCCAGATTCCCAGCATGCACAATGAAAGAGAGATATAACAAAATAATCTCAACAAAATCATTTAAGGGTAGCGAGAATTAGAAAAAGGACATTAAAATGTACAGGGATGTTAAAAAAATTAAAACAATACTGAAACATAATAGCACAATGAAGTTATGTTACTTTTTATTGACTTTTCTTCTTTGCTCCAAATTTAACCTCCTAGGGCTTAGCGGTCACATGCGTGGACAGCACTTTTTAGAAATTCGGAACAAGAATCCACATATGTGGACATACTTTTTCTCTAAAAATACATCTTATCAAAAGATGATGCTTAGTTTTTATTCTAATCAGGTTCTAATAAGCCCAAATAGCAAAGAGAAATAAAAAATGCTTGTAAAAAAACAGCTTGGGCCTTAGGAGGATAATCTAGTAGTCGATTCACCAATAAAGAACAATACTGTAAAGAAAAATGAGTGTTGTGAGCAAATGTTAACATATTTTCAATTACCATGTACATATGAATTTTCTTTTTTGCTACATAATTTTATAAACACTTACAAATGTAAATTAAAAGCAAGTGCATTTACAAATGTAAATTTAACAATGGCAGAATACGGATAAGTGAATACTGAAAAAAACATATTCGGGTTTTTTTTTTTGGGTTGGTTGGTTGGTTGTTTTGCATTTTAAAAATACAGAAATATATTTTGTAAGGGGACATGACTATAATGGGGACAGCTGCACTTTAGAGAAAGTACGGTGCCATATTTGTTGATGAAATCTCGCGAGGTTATCATTCTTATATATAAGGACAGCGCATAAGAAAGTCACAAAATTGCATTATATTACATAGACACAAGTGTTTTACTGGGAAATACACCACTCGTATTTGTCATACAAACTACATCCGGGACATGGAGAACCAAAACTGTAACATAAATCTCTTTAGTTTTTTTGCGGGCTGGTTTCCATCAAATCGTGCGCTCTGATTGGCTCGCGAGTGGTCCGGAATCCTACAATATGGACCCCGGTTACGGACCTCTGGCGACTCGCTCGTTCACAACAACAAACATAGTAGCAATTTTTTGTCACCATTTATTTTCGCACTTCTCAGTAATAATAACATTAATTTTACAGCATGGATAGCGATAACGACAGTGTTCACAGCGAAAAATGAGTTTTACTACCCTGATGAAGACGAAATAAAAGAAGACATTTCAGGAGAAAGTCGAAAACGAGCTTGTAGCAGGTTTGTTCTAAATATGGTTTCCCTTTCAGGCGCTCTCATTTTCTGTTAGAATTTGGTAAAGAAAAAAAAAATATTATTTACCAGCTTAAGGTTGGTCCGTGGGCGGCACGGTGGTGTAGTGGTTAGCGCTGTCGCCTCACAGCAAGAAGGTCCTGGGTTTGAGCCCCGTGGCCGCCGAGGGCCTTTCTGTGTGGAGTTTGCATGTTCTCCCCGTGTCCGCGTGGGTTTCCTCCGGGTGCTCCGGTTTCCCCCACAGTCCAAAGACATGCAGGTTAGGTTAACTGGTGACTCTAAATTGACCGTGAGTGTGAATGGTTGTCTGTGTCTATGTGTCAGCCCTGTGATGACCTGGCGACTTGTCCAGGGTGTACCCCGCCTTTCGCCCGTAGTCAGCTGGGATAGGCTCCAGCTTGCCTGCGACCCTGTAGAAGGATAAAGCGGCTAGAGATAATGAGATGAGATGAGATGAGATGAGGTTGGTCCGTATCGTGAACCTCGGTCACAGTATTTCACGATACAGACCTCCCAGCTGATAAATTTTATATATATATATATATATATATATATATATATATATATATATATATATATATATAATTGTTTTAATAAATTTGGGGACTTTTTGTTTGTGAATGTGTCTATATAATAAAAAGAAAATCACTTGTTGGCTTGAAGATATGCAGTTTATCCTCTCATGTTTTAAAACTCACATTTTTCATCCAAAATACATTGTGGACCTCATCTCATCTCATTATCTCTAGCCGCTTTATCCTGTTCTACAGAGTCACAGGCAAGCTGGAGCCTATCCCAGCTGACTACAGGTGAAAGGCGGGGTACACCCTGGACAAGTCACCAGGTCATCACAGGGCTGACACATAGGCCAAGTTTACATTAGACCGTATCTGTCTCGTTTTCTTCGCGGATGCACTGTCTGTTTACATTAAAACGCCTGGAAACGCCGGGAAACGGGAATCCGCCAGGGTCCACGTATTCAATCCAGATCGTATCTGGTCCGGTGCTGTGTAAACATTCAGAATAGGCGGATACGCTGTGCTGAGCTCTAGCTGGCGTCGTCATTGGATAACGTCACTGTGACATCCACCTTCCTGATTCGCTGGCGTTGGTCATGTGACGCGACTGCTGAAAAATGGCGCGGACTTCCGCCTTGTATCACCTTTCATTAAAGAGTATAAAAGTATGAAAATACTGCAAATACTGATGCAAATACTGCCCATTGTGTAGTTATGATTGTCTTTAGGCTTGCCATCCTTCCACTTGCAAGTGGTAAGTGACGCGCATGCCTGATATGCACTGGGATCACACACACAGCGGCTCAGTCCCAAATCACTGCTCGTGCGCTTCACTCGTGCGCTGTGTGAGCTGCGCAGGGCCGGAGTGCGCACCCTCCAGAGGGCACTCGCTGTTCAGGGCGGAGTGATTTGGAGCGCAGGATGCCTGCGGAGCCGAGTGTATCCGTGTATTGGCGTTGCTATGTGCACGCGAATCGTGTATTGGCGTTGCTGTGTGCACGCTAATCGTTTTAAAAACGTTAATCTGATGATCCGCTGATACGGTCTAATGTAAACACCACCATAGACACAGACAACCATTCACACTCACACCTACGGTCAATTTAGAGTCACCAGTTAACCTAACCTGCATGTCTTTGGACTGTGGGGGAAACCGGAGCACCCGGAGGAAACCCACGTGGACACGGGGAGAACATGCAAACTCCGCACAGAAAGGCCCTCGTCGGCCACGGGGCTCGAACCCGGACCTTCTTGCTGTGAGGCGACAGCGCTAACCACTACACCACCGTGCCGCCCACATTGTGGACCTGAGTGATATATTTTCTGATATTTCGCTCCGATGACATCACTCACAGTGTTTTCCAGCTGACTAAACACGTGTTGTCAAAATAACGAACTGGTTCAAAATTAAAATTCTTTTGATTAACTTGCGCTCCTTGATTTTTGTGGATGTGTCCATATAATATAAAGAAAATTACACGGTGACACAAAGGTATGAAGTTTTGTCTTCTCGTGTTGAACATATTTCACTTGCTCGCTTCGCTCACTTGTGATATATACATTCGCCACTCAAAGATAAACTTCATATCTTCACGCGACTCTGTAATATCCTCTATAAATGGTTTCAAATTGGCAAAATAACCACAAAAAAAAAAAATTTTGTGTGATTTTTATGTTAAGATCTAACCCTAACCCATACACACATGCTCAAACTAGTTTCTGGTGCTCCTGTCACTAAAGTGCAAACTCCCCCTACAATGACCTGGCATCCCATTCAGGGTGAACTCCATCCTTGCAAACAGTGTTCCCAGGACAGGCTCTGGATCCTGACCAGAATAAAGCCATTACTGAAGATGAGTGAGTGAATGAAAAGAGTGCCATGTTCAATTTCTCCTTATCTTCTTGCAAGCAAGCAGACACAAAACTTATAGTTGGAGAAGTGTTTTTATTTAAGCTTAACTATAGGCTACATTCAGATGTTATTCCTTCTTAGCATTTCAAACTAACTCCCCTGTTACCTTCTTTAAAACCCTGTGGGCCTGTAGTGCCATTTTAAGCATAATTCTGGTGGACGATAGCCAAGGCTACCTCTAGATATCCCTCAGGAACTACATTTCTACCCCCTAGGGTTCATTATTGGACCTCAAGGTAACTACATAAGGCCAAAATGGTACATATATGTTCCCAAACAGTATATAAATGGTACAAATTAGTACCTTAGAGGGTACTGCCCCAGTGACAAGCTGTTGTACCCCTAAAGGTACAGTAGTGTACTTTATTTTCTGAGAGTGTAGCTAGTTTACCTGCCAGGAGTGAAAACTACTATGAGACATTTCTAGTCTTTTATACACATTAAAAATCCGCAGGAAAAAAAAAACCAGGTGTGTGTATTGTAACTTGCTGAATAAAGAGAAACAGGTTGCTCTTCTGTGTGTCCATATTCTCGTTGACGAGTTTGGGCAGTTAGAAGATGCTGTAGTGTTCATGAACAGTTTACAAACAGAAATCTTCTCTGATGGTAACATGCTACTTTGGATAGTCCTCCATGCTGCAGTGCTTTCTCTAAATCACCGGTTCTCTCACTGCTTTCAGCATCCTGATTCAGATAAGCTTTTTTCGATTAAATGAGGTCAGTGTGTAAATATTTTCAGCCAACATTTATTCATAGGCCGTGGCTATTCTTATGACGAGTCATAAGAATAGTATTTTCTCTATTCTTACGATATGAACGTAAGTTCTGATAGTGCATGTGCAAATCGCTATCAGCAGATTGAAAAAATGGCTGAAGAAAGCCCGCCTCTTATATTTTTCCTCATAATAAATGGACTTTAGTATCTTCCATTCAAGTAAACGTAGAGAAATAACATACTTAGATACTAAGACACTAAAAAAAGTAGATGTAAGGCCTAACAAGTACAATTTGCATTTTTGTCGTATTGACCAGTCTGCCTGGGCTGTGTGGTGAAAAGACAACCTGTTGTTTATATCTTACTAGGAAAAAAATTTAAATTTATAAATGTCATATTATGAAAATAGATACTGACGTTAGGCACTAAAATAAAATCTCATCTCATCTCATTATCTGAAGCCGCTTTATCCTGTTCTACAGGGTCGCAGGCAAGCTGGAGCCTATCCCAGCTGACTACGGGTGAAAGGCGGGGTACATCCTGGACAAGTCGCCAGGTCATCACAGGGCTGACACATAGACACAGACAACCATTCACACTCACATTCACACCTACGCTCAATTTAGAGTCACCAGTTAACCTAACCTGCATGTCTTTGGACTGTGGGGGAAACCGGAGCACCCGGAGGAAACCCACACGGACACGGGGAGAACATGCAAACTCCACACAGAAAGGCCCTCGCCGGCCACGGGGCTCGAACCCGGACCTTCTTGCTGTGAAGCAATAGCGCTAACCACTACACCACCGTGCCGCCCCCAAAATAAAACGGAGAAGGAAATTATTTCTTATACAGTTGCCATGTACCTTTAAAGCGTGGGCAGCTACCGAAGTTTTAGAGAAAATAAACTGGGCAACGTAGCACGGTGGTGTAGTGGTTAGCACTGTCACCTCACAGCAAGAAGGTCCGGGTTCGAGCCCAGTGAGGGCCTTTCTGTGTGGAGTTTGCATGTTCTCCCTGTGTCTGCGTGGGTTTCCTCCGGGTGCTCCGGTTTCCCCCACAGTCCAAAGACATGCAGGTTAGGTTAACTGGTGGCTCTAAATTGACCGTAGGTGTGAATGTGAGTGTGAATGGCTGTCTGTGTCTATGTGTCAGCCCTGCGATAACCTGGCGACTTGTCCAGGGTGTACCCCGCCTTTCGCCCGTAGTCAGCTGGGATAGGCTCCAGCTTGCCTGCGACCCTGTAGGACAGGATAAAGCGGCTACAGATAATGGATGGATGGATGGATGGATGAATGGAAAGATAGATAGATAAACCAGACAAAGAAACCAAGTTGCCCATAAAGGCAAAGCCAAAAGTAGCAAAATCATTTATATTTTATTTGCCTATTTTTATTAAATTGGGTAATTTTTGTCATATATATGTGATAGCTAATGATAAAAAATATTTTTACACCCAATGTCGTAAGCATAATTCTTACAACCCTGACACCAGGGTGAATAAAATAGTTCTCCCAGCGTCTATTTTTATGCCCA
This sequence comes from Neoarius graeffei, assembly GCF_027579695.1. Classification (NCBI taxonomy): domain Eukaryota; kingdom Metazoa; phylum Chordata; class Actinopteri; order Siluriformes; family Ariidae; genus Neoarius; species Neoarius graeffei. The sequence continues at coordinate 64,138,727 of NC_083570.1, forward strand.
CTGCCGTAAGCATAAGTGATCCTGATTTGCGCATGCGCTACCGGAACTTACGTTCATGTCATAAGAATAGGGAAAATATTACAGCCTTATTCATATTCTGTTCACAAACTCCACAGGACACATAAATACACTAAAAGCCTACTTGAATAGAACATATATTTTTACAAGGCCTTTACTCAAAGGCTTGATATTTACAACGAAACAAAACTATAGGAGTGCATTATCTAAATTTCATGTGCTCAGAAATCGGAGCGCGAATTTTCATTCCTGAGGAGAGAAGTGATGCTCCAAAACGATCCTCCCTTTCAAAATCCAGTTCACTCTGCACAGGTTCTCGTCACCTTAAGGTTATTTTCTCTGTAACTCTGTGTCTAATGTCCTCAGCACTTGTGGTGCTTCCACTTGCGGGTAGCGGCGGCTATGTGCAGGTCCTTCTTTAGCCAGGGGAAGAGGTGCGCGAGCTGCACAGTGCCGTCGGACTGCACCGTGCCTGTGATCAGGTAGAGCTGCGCACGCCCGGGCTTCACCAGCGCATGCGCACAGCGCAGGTTCAGCAGCAGCCATTGTTGCAGCAGGTTGGTGGTGTCATACGGCAGCAGCGGGCCACGCTGGATGAACTCCACCTTTCCATCCACTTCGAATTCAGGCTCCGAAGAGGCCACACGGCGGCGAAACAGTTTGGCTTTAAATGCTGAGAAAGAAAGAGTTAATAAAAGCGAGTCCTTGCCACCGGGATACAATTTCAGGAGTTGAACGGAACAATTTTTCTTGTACCATCAAGGAACATGTTCTGTAGCTTTAGGAAGGTGCACTAGAGTAAACTTTTTAAAAGTTACATCACTGGTCCTTAAGATCAATTATGTACCTTAAAGTTCGACTATAATCACATTTCCAGGTGAAAGGTACATACCAAAGGTACGAAATATGTTACTCCAACCACAAGGAAAACTTGAAAGTTTAATTAATGATGTTGCCAAAGTGGACAGCTTGCCTACTTATTGTAAAATCCCATCTCAATTCTGAATAGTTCAAACAGCATACTATAAATGCAGGCCTACTATAAGAACGAATTTAAAAAAAAAAAAAAAAACACCCCAGACAGTTTCATCAAAATGTTAGAGCTACTGCCCAATCTGACGGTGCTGGTGGTCCAATATAAGCAAATACTTCTAAACACAGCATGTTTTCTGCTATAATATAATGATTATGCTTACCAAAGTCAGTGAAACAAAGAGCATCCATCACCGTCTTCAGAGAAGGAAGCTCATCTACTGGAGGACACATCTGGCACACAGGCTGTGGTAGATCTGGGAAAGAAAAGACAGGCATTATTGAATGAAATATGGAATAACACCAGAATAGAAGTTCAAAAAAAGTTAGAAATTACTACAATGCACTTCTACCTAGTACATAAGGAAGTCTAGGAAACTGACCTTTAGAGAACCTGCTGTAATGCTTGGGCAGTGATGTGAGGCACATGTCGTCCTGAGCAGGGAAACGATCACAGTCCAGTTCATCAGGCCATGATTGGCCATGGCAGGCCAAGACTGGGGCACAGCTTTCCCTCACAGCCAGACACAGACTTCGGCAAGGCTGGATGAACCTTCAGAAAGGGCGAAATTGGACATGGTTACTTATATGAAGCAACAAATTCCTAAAAAAAAAAAAAAAAAAAACAAGATAGCGGTTAACCTTTAAAAATGTGGTGCAATATAGAATACTTACGTGTCTAGGCAGACAGGAGCGATAAGGGAGCAGATTAAGGTCTGGGCCTGAGGGTGGCACCCTGTTTGCAGCAGGGAACGCCAGTCATTAAAGCGTGGTACCACCTCACTCTCCAGGCTGCTGTCGCCCAGGAAGTTGGGCAGTCGCATCTCTGAATAGCCCACATCATGGCACACACTCAGCTGGTGAGGTATGGACACACAGCGGGTGGACTGGCCCAAGTCAAAGGCCCCGATCTGGGCCACAAGAGTGTAGGCAAGCAGGGAAGTGAAGAGAGCCATAGTTCCAGAGAAGAGGGTGGTCCTTTCAGAGAGCAGGTCCTGTGCTGAGGATAATGGCCGGTAGACTGATGCTGAGGTAGGATCTCTTGGTTTATATATAGTGAGAGCAGACTCAGCCGGGGTTGTTATCAACGACCTATCAAACAGGCGCAGACGACGTGTCAAGCAGGAGATAATGTGCAAACGCAGGGGGAGAGGGAAAAGGAGGGGGCATTAAATAAACAATCGGAGACTTTGGGTATTTGATTCCTCTCAGCTCAGTAAATTATGCAGAAATCTGTATACGAATTTTGCTGTAGGATATAGTTTTAAAAATCAATTTCTCCACTTTTTTTCAAAAATCTAAAAAAAAAAAAACCCCAAAAACATCATTAACTCCATGAGGTAAAAATAAAGTATAACCAGAATGAGGAGTAACTGATTACAATAATTCAAAAATCCTTGTTACCTCTACTGATAAATGTCTTTACAAATGCAACGCATTTATTTTTGTGTTTATTGTGAATAAAACAATGGAAATATAATGCATGATCTCTAACTGTTGAGTTAAGGAATGAGCACAAACTTGGCCAGTAGCTACACAGCAGAAGAGGAATATAGCAGGCCATTTTATTTGTTAAAAAAAAGAAGAGGAGAAAAAAATCATTAAAGGAATGACAACTGGAAGACACTATGCACAGGCATATTTTATTTAAAAGAATTATATCTCGGGTGCAAAATAATAGCTTCTGTATGGAGGGGGCTACTGGACAGACAGGCCGTCTCCTGACTGATGAAAGGTCTTGTCTCCCCATGTTAATTTGAGCTTCCGTGACCCGAGAAACTTCACCATACAGCCTGTCTCCCATTAGAGCAGCTTTGCCTGCAGTCTACCTGACCACTGTGCCACCTTTGATGTAACAAAATAGGGAGCTATTCATATTCAAATGCTGAATGGGACACCACTTAGCTACCGTGCTCGCTCTCTAATCCTTACATGAAACAGCTTACTGTCTACATGATGGACTTGGTTCTCATTATGTAGAGCAATGGATTATCCCACATTAGCCAATAACTCTTCTTCAGTACGTCTTAAGCTTTAGTATTAATGGCCTATTCTATCCTTAGAGTGTTTTTCAATCAGTCGCTCAAACTTAATGGGTTTATATGCACAATTTAAATGTTAATACATCCAAACTGGAACAACTTAGGTTTATCTCTACTGGGCATATACAGGGTGTCCCAAAAGTCTGGATCCATAGGCATTTTTCCTTATATGAAATGCAAAGCTTTTCTTTTTATTTCAGATTCAAGACGGCTTCAAAACTAACAGTAGAACATCGGATTGAACTTGTTCTCATGTATGCAAGACGGGACTCTTCATACACAGGAGTTTCCACCAAATTCAATTCAAAATTTCACATCCTGATAAGCATCCAATAATTCATGCCATTTTTTTGGAAAGTGTCCAAACATTTTAGAGAAACAGAAAGCATGCATGATCAGCAGGTTCTCTAAAGGTCAGTTTCCTAGACTTCCTTATGTACGAGGTAGAAATGCATTTTATGATCCACCAAAAACTGTAACTGATGAGGAAACCTCTGCAATGGTATGTGAATACCTGCAGAATAGCCCAAAAAGTCAATAAGAAGATTATCACATGAAAGTCAAGTTTATTCGTATAGCGCTTTTAACAATAAACATTGTCGCAAAGCAGCTTTACAGAATTTGAACGACTTAAAACATGAGCTAATTTTATCCCTAATCTATCCCCAATGAGCAAGCCTGTGGCGACGGTGGCGAGGAAAAACTCCCTCAGACGACATGAGGAAGAAACCTCGAGAGGAACCAGACTCAAAAGGGAACCCATCCTCATTTGTGCAACAACAGACATGACTATAACATTGACAGTCCTAACATAAAGTCAGCTTCGTTGATGCTATAAACCCCCCACCGACGGAAACCCAAGCGCAAAACCGTTCACGACAACCGCAGTCCTAAAATCAGCAACACGTCTCAATTACTTCAACCCAACAAATTATTAGAAATCATAATTTCCATCCCTATAAACTGCAACTAGTCCAGGAGCTGTATGGTGATGATGCAGCAAAGCTGTATGGAATGTTATGAGTAATTCTTAGAAGAGCAGGAATTTATGGTGTTTAACAGTCATGAAGTCTCATTTCATCTACCGGTATATGGTACTGTCAAACAGGACGATGCACATTACTGATCTAAAGACAACCCAAACTTTTTGGCAGAAGGCCGTTTTCAAACTGATCCATGAATTATACTGTGGGTGTGGATATTTGATGATAGATTAATTGGGCCTTTTTTTTTTTATAGTAACAGGGGGAAATTATTTCCATATGTTACAATCTTCTCATCCCTCAATTAGACGACATTCTTTTATTGGGTTTACATAAAATGTGGTTTCAGAAAGACAGTGTGTCAACAAATTTTGCAACTGACATGAGGAATTTTTTTAAATCAAACTTTTCCAAACAAGTGGCTCAGAAGACAACGTCCAGTCGAACGGCCTGCAGGTCTCCAGAACAAACACCACTTGACTTTTTGAAGTGAGCAGATGGTTAGAATCATCCCAGAACAATCCTTGCACCAAAAGAGGAAATCTCTGCATGTAACATCAGCTCTGAATCATTAAAAAATATTCAACTTTCTTGTATTAAACATATACACAAGTGTTGTGAAGTCCAAGGACAACAACGTAAGGATTTTTTTGGTAATATCTCTATTTAAATAAATAATTGCCTATGGATTCAGGTGGTGTTTACATTAGACCGTATCCGTATCGTTTTTGTTGCAGACGCACTGTCCGTGCACATTAAAACGCCGGAAAACGACTCCACAGGCGGAACAGTTTGAATCCGCCAGGGCCCACGTATTCAACCCAGTACGTATCTGATCCGGTGCTGTGTAAACATTGAGGAACGAGGATACGCAGTGCTGAGCTCTAGCTGACGTCGTCATTGGACAACGTCACTGTGACATCCACCTTCCTGATTCGCTGGCGTTGGTCATGCCATGTTGGTCATGTGAATGAGCAAGACAGGAAGTGTGTTGAGGAAGTCATTAAGTGAATGAGCAATACAGGAAGTGTGTTGGTTACCGTAGCACTAAATAGTCTTGTTGTAATCGCAAAAAACGGCCGTTCTGCGAGGTGAAGAGTGTACCGAACACTGTTAGATCCTTCTAGCATAAACACGAAGGCCATACACGGTGTAAAAAAGGCGTCATTGTAGTACCAGTACCGCCGATAACAGACTGGCATACTTCATTTTTTACAACGACATCCTTCCACTTGCAAGTGGTGAGTGACTTGCGCATACCCGATATGCACTGGGATCATGTGACGTGCCGTCTAATTAGTCATGTGATTAGCGTATCCGTGTATTGGCGTTGCTGTGTGCACGGGGAACGGTTTTGTTGCGGGCACAGAAATTTTGTGCGTGTACACGAATCGTTTTAAAAATGTTAATCTGATGATCCATTGATTCGAAATAATGTAAACAGGGCCTCAGACTTCTGGGACACTAGATTTAAAAGTTTCCTTCACTGATCATTAGTTGATCAAAGACACCACTGAAAACATCAGGTCCTATTTACACAACAGGTGTCTGTAGTAGAAAAGCTTTATGCCACAAATGTCTCCTACCTACAGCTTGTATACAGCATTGTCTCCAATATATAAAGCTTCTAAGAATCAAAGGCCTCAAGCTGCAGCTGTTACCATCTATATGAGAACTTTATTCCTGGCCCCAGTTTTCAAACAAGGACCCAAACTAAAAGTACTCAATGAAAGCAATCAGGCAGAGTAGACGGTGTGATTATTGTTAGAACTGGTGGTGCCATTTTGAAGTGAATTTGGGGGGGGGGGGATATCCACGCCACCGTGTGCCTTCTCTTAATCTCCTGTTCCCTCAGTGTTTGAGTCTGCAGCCCCGTCCCCAGCCTCAATGGCCCCTTTACTGCCCTGGCTCAAGATGATGTAGACGGCAGTCAACAAGAAAACCTAACTAGGCAATTAGGGACACGGGCCAATTTTGGAAGACAATAGAGGCCCCCTTCTCTCATTGTAATCCCCCAGGAGCATGTTTGTCTATTTAATAGCTCTCCTGCCCTATTTAGGTATTATGTTTGTGTTGTTAATGTATGGCCAGCCTATAGAACGCTAATGAGACCCATACAGGCACGTCTATCAAAGCAGTCTTTAACTTCTTGACCAAGTTGGTTCTGTTTTTGGTTACAAGCTGCATTATGCACATCATGGCTATACCATGGATAATGTGGCATCATAGAGCTGTAGATAAAATTATCAGAACTTAATAGGTGATTAAGATTAGGAACTACTATTGGTATTGATCTCTATACAAGTCATGTACATATTGACTGCACACAACTTATCTACAGGCATAATTTTTGTTTCTTGGTATATACCATTGGTATAGACAGTTGAGGGTTACTGGTTTCACAAATAAATTGTGACATAAACCAAATGATCATAGTCATGTTATAAAGATAACCGGTAACCAATTTAAGACTGCAGTCATATTTTAGAGCTCCTAAATTGTAGTACGTATAAAACCATTTTAAAATGTTATGAATGAACACCAATCTGATCAGTCAAGAGCACAGTGGACACAACACAGACACTCACCCGTGTGTCAGATTGGTTTCAAACAGCCTACTCGCACCAGTTTTACATCAAAGAGCAGTCACGCAGTTAGGCGTACTCTGATAAAAGCAGTCTCCACCTCATTACAACCTCTGACACATACGTGTTACATACACTGTACTTCCTTCAGTTTAACTTTTACAATCTCAACAACTTCTATGCAAAAAGTTGAAGCATGTTTGTTCCTCTTTTTACAAAAGGTGAGGTTTCAGACTATAGACCTGCATGCTGTTTGGGGGGAAAAAAAAAACCCCCACCCCTCACAAGTTACTCTAACGATCCCCACATCTAGTCTCTCGAGGTCTTTCGCCCGTCTACGGTTATTGGCACACAATTGTCGGATCCAGACTTGATCATGGAGCCGTTGCCACGCTGAGACGTTCAGACATAAGACTGTCTGCGACCTAAAGACCCTCAGACACACACACACACACACACACACACCCCTTTACGTATGAAAACACAGTCATTAATTTAAAAAAAAGTATACGTGAATGAGGTTTGGAGTCAGCATTAACAAAAGAACATTACGGACTTAAGTATCTACCTTGAAACCAAAGTGCGCACACAATTTATCTTCATCATCTTCTAGAACATGAGATTCCAGAATTGTACACACCATCATACAGTGCCTGCAGTTTGTGTGATGTGCAACTGTAAATTTACACAAAATTATAAAAATAAAAAATAAAAAAAACAAACAAACCAGCAGACACCGAACAATTTATTTATTTTTATTTGAAACAACACTTTACAATATATCCGGTTCAGAATTCTGCTTTCTACCCTTATTCCTTCTCTTTAGAAGCAGCCCTGTGGAGGGGAAAAAAACAATAATGAAAAACAATAAAACTGTAGTCTCCAGCATGTCTACATGCACATCTATAGAAAAATAAATAAATAATGAGACCACTTTTAAATGGTGGTCACTTGTATAAATTAAAAGTGGTTTCTTAATTTCTAATCACAGCTGTACACAGACACAAATTTTACATTTTGCAGAAGTTTTATACAGAGTGGATTCTTTAGAATACAAAAAGAAGTGGAGATGATCAGCACTTACTATACTTTATTCATTTTCTGTAATGCTTGACTCTCTAATAGCAAAGTTGAGGACATAAAAAAAGACTAACCTATCAGTAGCTCGGAGGGAGACAGGAGGGTCACAGCCAAGGAAAGCCCCATTCTCATAGATGTACTGCAGGAGTGCATGGAAACATGGGTCCTGTAACACACTCAGTCAGTCACTATAACTTGTACCAACCTTCACACTGGTGACAAAGACATGGATGGCCTCATGCGCAAAGACATTACAGAACATGTTTATTAGAGTTTTTGATCTGCTTCTTGAGTTCGCTTCTGGGACAGGTGTAAGGCAATACTACCTTGATCAGCACGTGTGGGTTGCCGATAACGATCAGAAGAGCTTTCGGTCGCGTGATGGCCACGTTGAAGCGTTTGGGGTTGGACAGAAAGCCCAGTGCACTCTGCAGATCGTTGCTTGGTAGCACTTCATTGGAGCGTACCTGAGAATTCAGAAATAAGCCGACACCAAAGCATAACTAAATAAAGAAACACAGTCAAGACCACCTAAACCAAGCCATGACCGAGACCAGAGTGCATCGAGTCCAAGACAAAAGCAGGGCAAGACCAAGTCACGACCAGAACCAGACCAGGGCTGTGTGAAAGGGGACGGAGAGGGGGTGACTGCCATTAACAGTAACCAAAATTTAAATTGAGTCATGTTATTGGTTGCATTTGAAGCAGGAAATTTTACATCCCATCACAGTCATGATATTCACAAATAAATTGGACAACACACAGGCAATTTAGTGATATCACTGCAGGTGTGGTCTTAAGTCTTGAAATAAAATGCTCCAAGACAAGATTTTTTTTTTTTGGGGGGGGGGGGGGGGGGGGGGGGGATATCAAGACGAGACCAAGACTAATCTCAAGTACTGCAACACTAGTCAGGGTCTTCTTCAGAAATTTTTTAAAAATTAAAATAAAATAATAATAATAATAATAATAATAATAAACAACTCTTCCACATAATTTTCCATGACTTGTAGTACAAACTAAATAAGTTAAAAAATAAAATAACATAAAAATACCCTCCTGATGACCCCTTACTGACTAAAACACCCTCAAGAAATCATTTGATAACTTGAAAATTATGAAATATTAAAAGTCAAAGATATAGGCAAAGTCACCAGAGATTAGTGGCTGGTTTAGTTCTCATTTAAATTAGATCAAACCCACAACCAGCGAATATACAAAAAGACCAAATAGAATATGACTAAAATTCAGACTTTAAAGATTGCTTGTATACAATTATATTAAAAAAAAATAAATAAATAAATCCCAGAAGCACAGCAAAGTCTCGCCTGCTCAGACGCAAGCAAACAATTTCACATTGCATTAAGACAAAAGATCAAAGTCCACATTTAAAAAAAAAAACCCTGGGGGAGAAGGCCTCTTTAGGGTGGATGTTAAAATGTGGTCTTCATTACATACAGTTCGTCACTTTTGGAGATATTTGAAAATGTCGAAGTTTGTCAAATTTTTCATCATGGGTCAAAATTTAAAAATTGACCACCGGGGTAGAAGCCCTCCTCATGGCAAGTATGCATATGCAGTATGGACATAGGACCACCTTTACTTTTGGAGACATTTGAAAACAAAGTTTTTAGACAGACAGACGGACATCCGGAAAAGTGACCACTATGTCTCACAAAAGTGCTATGTACAGGCATGCAAACTGGTCAGGGGTGAAAAAGGTGAGAAGGATGCACGGGGACACGGCACGCGCGCAAAAGTACATTTCGTAGTCTACGTTACAAAAATACATATTACAGACATGTATATATACTGAATTTAATCACAGTTTGACGACAAATAGTATGTACACACTACAAAAGGGCACAGACTGCCATTTACAAACTCATACAGATAAACTTAATCTCATGCCTTTATTGTTCACGAAGAACACACATTCTCAGATGAGCTCTATACCGTTTCTGGACAGTTTTATACTGTATATGCAAAAGAACAGACTAAAAAACAACAATAACAACACTGCTTCAAGTTCAGCATGATTTAAACCATTTACACCAGTGTCACATTTTATAGTTTTTTTCCTCACGCTTTGTAAAGGCTCACCAGTGAGCATAACATGAACTTGTCATGCCTACAACAGCTGAATGCGGCGATTTCCATGTTGCTCAGCAAAACGCTTCACAAATTTATCAAGATCTAATGCTTTTGTGCGCTTTGATTCAATGCTGAGTACAGCCAAACTTGATAGTCTCTTTTCTGTCATAGTCGACCGCAAATAAGTCTTTATGAGCCTGAGAGATGAAAAACTTCGTTCACAGGATGCACTGCTCACAGGCAAGACAACCGCTATTTTACACAACCTGAACAACTGAAAAAAAACCATCATCATCATCTTGGTATGGGTCCAAGAACAGTGAACTCCATGAGAGTGGTAGGACTCTCCTGTTCCCCCTTTTTTCTGTCTAGTACTCTCCTCGTCTGATGTAACTCATGTTTAAGATCCTCAATATTTGAATCATAAGCTTCAGCCAATAGCAATGTTTTCCTTGACAGACGGTGAATCAATATTAACTTTTGTGGCCGACTTTACACAAAACTAATGTCAGACCTAGCTAACATTAGGCCAAAAAAAAAAAAAAAAAAAAGTGTGTTTCAGGTAACATGAAATACTAAAATAAGGTCGGTAGGTAGGAAATTTTTTTTTTCTTAATTTGTTTTATTTTGTTCGAAAAAATTAACACAAGTAAACATCTTACAAAATAGTATTTTGGCACAGAATCCTTTATACCACACATCATAATAAAATAAGTGTTTTAAATCTTTAAACGAATAAAAAAAATATCGCAAGAGTTCGAGTTATGATCTGCGGAAGCGTATTGCTGCCACACTCAAAAAAAAAAAAATTGGCTTAGACTCAAGTAATTACGTGAAAAGATATTGTTAACAGAGTTATCACGTTTTTACAATATATTTATCATGTAATAACATATCACGTAATTTCATGATATTTTCATGTGATAATGTGAAAACACCTTATCAAGAAATAACGTGAAAATATGGTTTAACGTCCTAGGCTAGGCTACTTCCATTAAAAGCAGACGGCCTCGCCTAGCCTACTGTAGAACTTGGGTCGAGCAAAAACATGGCTGAATCCTGAATGACTCCTATTTGTATAAATAGGGGACTACATAGGCGGCAAAATGTAGTGTTTTTCCCTGCCATGGAAGTGCACTTGTATACTGAAGAGGAAGCAATTTGCATTACAGCCAGGAGGGCTGATAGAAGTGGCAAAACATTTTACTTTTTATCGTTTCTTTCACAACTTGAATGCGTTGAAACAAAAAATTATGACAAACTAACGCTGCTTACACTAAAATATCGAGGGAAATTTGTAATAAAAACTTTACGGTCGGCAATTTCGACGCGGAAATTCTCGATCGGTCGGGTTACCGGAAACACACTTTTTTTTTTGCCTTACATGTATAGTTAGCTAAATAACCTTCTCCAACCTGATTTTTATCCTCTCAAAATCAGCATCGCAACTATACTAGCACTGTTCATTCATTATAATTTCATTTTTTGATAGATAGTTAATCAGCTTTTACCCCTTTCCTCCCGTGTCTCCTTTCCTCGCGACTCCTGGCTCCCTCGCTTCGCGCCTCTCAATTTTCCAAAACAACCAATCTCTGGCGTTATCTCGTGCTGCATTCGCCGCAGTCGGACATTGGAAATTCGCGCACGTAAATGTCAAATTGGCCGTAATTTTTCTTTGAATTCGTTGCTGCCAACTGGGGTAGCAGCAGGGGTGGCAAGGCTTTCTTTTAGAGTGGCATATGCCACCCCGGTAGATCCGCCCATGGTTATTCACCCCCGAGCGCGCTGGAAACTGTTCCATTGGTATTCAGATTCAGTCGCGAGATGAGGTTGCCAGATCTCTCTATAAAAAGGTGACTTTGCGGTCTGAAACTGTGGAATATTCGTAAGCGAGGACTGGCAACCAGCAGTGGGTTGTGCACCAGCTGATCAGAACTCCAATGGAAAAGAAGCGTGTTAGTAACTGTTTATCTTGATTGGCTGTAACCTTGTAAGTGAAATGTTTGGCAACAATAGCGTTGTAGCCTGCCTACCCCCCCCAAAAAAAACTCTTCGGATCTACACGATTCACACAAGTGACCTATTTTGGGACCAAAACGGCGAATTTCGCCGAAAGGTGAGGAGTTTGCATGTGTGTATGTAGGCGAGAGACAGACACAAAAAAAAAAAAAAACCTAGACACTTGAGCCCATTTAAAATCCCCAATTTGGTCAAAATTTATGGTAGTCATTTTCCAGGTCTCCTCCGCAAAACAGATTTCCATCTTGGTGAAATTCGCATGGTAAAACAAAGGCAAATGTATGCGCGACTGCTAGGTGACCAGCTCTAGTGTGTTTAAGGTGTGGAAGCAATGTCAGCAAAGAAAATATACTTAAACATGCTCTCAATGATTTTACTAGTATTTCCCAGACAGTTCATCTGCCATCTTCCAGGTAATTCAAGACTTGAAAAGAAGTGCATAAAAGTGTCCAAGAAACGTGCAAACTTTTATCCTAAACTACAAGTCTGAGTCAGAAAATCTCTTTCCTGAGTCTATATCAGTCTAGAGTAGGTTTAAAGTCTAATGGCCCTTTTCCACTACCCTTTTTCAACTCACTTCAGCCCGACACGGCTCGCGTTTCGACTACCTCAGAGCAGCACGACTCAGCTCGCTTCAGCCTTACTCAGCACCCAAAACTCGCACGGTTTTGGAGTGGGGCTGAAGCGAGCCAAACCGAGCCGAGTGAGGTTGGGGGCGTGAGCAGACACTCCCCTGTGTACTGATTGGTGAGGAGGAGTGTCCTCACACACCCACACACGCCCCGCGAGCACGCTGGGATCTGTAAACACCGTAAACCCGGAAGGAGAAGAATTACGAATTACGAGAATTTCTGAAGCCTTATGCGCCTCGCCTCATCTATACGCTCTTGCCAGTATCTGTTGGCGTTGTCGGTGACAACAAGCCACAGCACCAAGACCAGCAACACTAACGACTCCATTCCATGTCCTCCATGTTTATTGTTTACTATCCGGGTCGTGAGACTACCGCTTAAAAGGTCACTGATGTCACCGTTTGCGCCGCCTAACGACATCACGTGACATCCACCCACTTTCGCTAACTCCACCCAATGTGTCCACCCACTTCCAGCCAGCACGGTTCAGCGCGGTTGTAGTCGAAATGCAACTCCAACAGCCCCGCTCAGCTCGACTCAGCCCAACTCAGCCGCGTTGGTAGTGGAAAAGCGGCATAAGGGAGTGAAACAGAATGTTACCGTTGAGAGGATGATGATCAAGAACTCCTGTCCCTGAAATTCCTCAACTGAGCCAACCTTGACGTCAGAAAGCCCAGCCCTGTGCAACAGCACTCGAATCTTTTCCACCTGATGACAGGAAATACAGGGGAGGGGAGGGGTGGGAGGACACACCGTTTTTTTTAAGCAGACTGCAAAACTTCATGCACACATATGTAGACAGCAAAAGAGACCTGTTTTTTGTAAGGAGTGATGATGCCAATGTCAGTAGCTGGTATGGGGTTGTAGAGTCTTTTCGCCAGCTGGCAACAGTAAAGCATGGCCTGCACTGCTTCTCCAGGATTAAACCAGGATGGATTAGTGCCTTCCCTCATCTCTGTGCCCTGTAGAGGGATACAGAGCAACAAATGGAAGAGTTTTCTTTAAAATTCACTATTGCTTACTAATTAATGTCCTAAACATGCTTAATGAGAAAAAGATATAGAATTACGAGGTTAAACCACATCATGCCAGTCAACATAATTTGAGCTCCATATTGGCAGGAAAGAAAGGTGCACCCTGATTCCATGGAAGATGAGAGGAAAACCCTTGGTAGGAAGGTGGCTCCAGTGACACAGGGAGTCCACGACAGCTCTCTGCGAGCGTACACACAGCTCGCCACCATAAAACAGCCGAGATGGTAGCTCCAGCAATGCCTCATGGGAGCGGTAGTTATACACCAGCTTAGTCACCTTAAAATAGATTACAAAACTGCAATTGTCCAAGGGGAAAGAAAATCGCTCAACAGTATGTACAAACAACGCGCACCCCCCCACCCCCACAAAAAATCTGTGCTACAAAACAGATAGTGTAGGTATCTAATGAGGCTGTTCAATTTACCCAGATTGAACATTTAACAGCTGTGCCCACTTCATTTACATGAAATAAACTTAAACATTAGCAACATGTGAATTTAGTTCCACAGTTTCTTCTCTAAACTTGCAGCAATGGAAGAAAGTGAGGCTATAAGCTGAGTTTTGATCATTTAAAAAAAAAAAAAAAAATCACCAGTAATGGGTTGTAGCCCTTCTCAGTGCAGGAATACAGAGGGGTGGCCATCAGTCTCTCGAGCAAAGACACTCCCAGTCCAAAAGTTTCAGCTAGTTTCGACTTCACTACTGGACCCAGCTGCTTTGGATCTCCAGCCAGGACTATCTGTGACACAAAAACAAAAAGCAGACAAAAAAAAAGTATGTTAAATATTGTATTGCTCCTACATCTATCTGCTAGTTGAGATACAGTTATTCATACCAATTTAAGTTACTTTTAAACTTTTTTTTTTTTCTGGTTATTTTTGTTCAGAATACAGAATTCATGTCCAACCTGACCCGTCTTCTCAAACACCAGGCCAAGAGGAATCAGAGATTCAGGCTCAGTAGCTTGACCAGCCTCATCCAGAAACACATGAGTAAAATGGCCAACACTAAAGAGCCAAACACATACAGTATTGCTGTAGTTTTACACATCAGTAAAAATTTGATTAGATTACATTTTCATAATTCACGGGATGCCTAGGAAATGTTTCAGGAAAAAATAAAAATAAATAATACTTTCAAAACCATATAAAATGTTCACTTATGTGCTCCACTCTTGGTAAACAATTTACAAGCATATCCATAGGTCCGAGTCTCACCGTAAACCAATCTGGTAAAACATGCCAGCGCTGGAGCAGGTACTGACGACAATACGGTGGAAAGCAGCATGGCGTACATCCTCTCCAGCATGACAGTACTGTCGCAACACTTCAGGTACACACTGTACACAAACAGAGCACCAAAGCATTTCCAAACAAAATGACAAGTTTAACAAAGCACATAAAATGTGTATTAGTAATTACCGCAGTTAATTCGTATTTTTTAAATTTTACTTGTATTTCAATAAGGACCTCTTAGGAGATTATGTCCAAAAAACTGAACTAAAACCTACACTAAACATTCATCAAAAAAATACACTCATTAAATCTCGAATAAAGAAACCGGGGGGGGGGGGGGGGGGGGGGGGGGGGGGACGACAAAAACCACCCAATAAATAAATATTTTTTCGCGGCCCAAATCCTGTGCTCTGATTGGCTGGCGAGCAGGTCCGTATCCTACGGTACGGACCCCAGTTACGGCCCTTTGGCGACTCGCTTGTTCACAACAACAAACATGGTAGCATTTGTCAACATATATCTTTTTTTTTTAATAAGAGTTATTTATAAGATTATCAAAAATCTTATATTTTTGCCAGCATTTCTCAGGAAAATAGCATTATTTTACAGCATGGAAAACGATAACGACTGTTCACAGCGAAAGCGAGTTTTATTACCCTGAGGAAGAAGAAATAAAAGAAAACATTTCAGGAGAAAGCTTAAAAACCTGTAACTTGCTAACGCCGAGCAAAAACATGGCTGAATCCTGAATGACTCAATTTTGTATAAATAGGGGACTACATAAGCGGCAAAAAGTAGTTTTTTTTTCCTGCCATGGAAGTGCACTTGTATACCGAGGAGGAAGCCATTTGCATTACAGCCGTGAATGAGGATTCAAAATGGCGGCTCGGCTCGGTTTTCCCTTTCGGGCACTCTCGTTTTCTGTTAGAATTTGGTAAAGAAAAAAATAAATATATTATTTACCAGCTTAAGGTCGGTCCGTATGGTGAAATACTGTGACCTCGGCCTTGAATACTGACCTCGGCCCAGAACTTTCAAGACCTCGGTCACAGTATTTCACAATACAGACCTCCTCCCAGCTGGTGGGTGGGTGGGTGTATGTATGTATATATAGAAACAGCTCAAAATTAGCTGCTCTCATCAGTGCGCTTGTGGAGCTTGCAGTACCTCCTCAATCCTGCCAGTGGCGTTGACTCGTGCCAGGCTGGCAGCTTGCAGATAGCCGCTGTCATGCAGACGGACACAGACGAGATCTGCAGCACTGTTAGAAGGAGTGCAGACCAAAATACGACTATCCGGGACACGGTAATACACCTGCACATACATGCGCACTCAGTTATTGTTTTGGATTAAATGAACAAATGAATGAATAAATAATACAAGCTAGAATCAGGGATGTGATTTGGGGCTGGTGAAATTATCTGAAAATTTTAGCGGGGGGTCTGGGGGCTGTAGGCCCCCAGCTGGTCCAGGGCAGCGCCCTGGTGGGGGGACAAGGGGGGGCGAAGCCCCCCGAAGATCCTGGGTTCTGGGGTTTTCTGACTTAAATTGTACTAAAATGGCAAGCAAACACACAAGAAAAAACTTGTCATGATTAACAAATTCAAGCCAATTTAATGGTCAACATGCAACTCTGAGCCCCTATAGTAAATTCAATGATTCTTAACTGACAAAAAGCCAAAACATGAAACCTAAAAATGTCATTCTAAATTAAATCATCTGCATTAGAATAAATAGAAAATTGTATAAGGAAAAACAAAAGTTATACTTTCAATTACTGTCGAAGTTGAACATACCTAAATGTGCCTTTTCAAACAAACATGATGCAACATAAGAATACATCCACCATTATTTATTAAACTCTATTGCTCCTGGTAGTCTCCCGGTTTGCTTCTTATGTATGGCAACTTCTAATATTTGATTAAGTTACTGCACACCCCGTTTAGACAGGGTAACAGGATTGACACAAAAAAATTAGTCATGCATAGACTACTTACCAAAACTGAAATTTTTAAGTAAATATTCTCAGATTCAGTTCATTCTGCCATCCATAGAAAAGGTGAGAATATGTAGATCCTTGGCAACAAATAATTTCAATAATAGCTTTTGGGAGCATTTATTTTTATGTGGTTAATCACAGTAACAGAACTGACACAAACCTCTGGGACAGGTACAAAAATTAACAAAACATCGAAAAAATCTGTTTTCTTAATGGCATTTTCAATTTGTGACATCATATGTCCATTGTGGTTTCCACAGTCTTGTCGCTGAACATGAAAGTTTCAACATTAAGAATCATGTCTGAAAAAAAGTCTCTTTTCAGTGGGACAGTCATTTTTGCTCATTTTCGACCCTAAAATTTGCTACAAAATACACATTTATGAACCAAAGTAGTCAAATTTTGAAATGCAAGGTAGAACTGATAATGTTTTATCATATGAGACCATAAAAAGGTTTTAGAAATCTCAAAATGTAAACAAAACACGTCCGGACAAAAAAAAAAAATACGTTTTCTGTGAAATTGACTCATATACAGAACTGTACAGTGTTCACTCACTTGAGGATTTTCATATGCAAGAATAAAAATCAGACCCTCGGCCAATTGAAAATGTCTTTCATGCACTTTTCTCCCTCATGAGAATTTTGAAAAGTTGGCAAGTATGTATTATTTGCACTAACATTTTAATATTGACTAAACAAATCAAAATTGTGTATAATTACCTTACATCCACGCTGTGGGAAAAGTTTTGAGCGAAAATTAAAACTAACTTGGAGTGAAAAAGGTGAAATAATCTGTGATGAAGTTGGCAGAGACTGAGGTAAAGTGAGAGGAGGCGGGAGGGGGGAGGGGTCAAGCATCACTGCCGCCTCACAGACTCACTTTCCCGGGTTAAACTCCCACCGCTCCCCCTCTCTCTACACCACTCCCCCTCTCTCTACACCACTCCCCCTCTCTCGAGCTTTTGTTTTGTTTTCACTGAGTAACCATTTTGATTTGTAAACTAGAGCCGTGATTTAAACTGCTGTTTCTTCAGACGTAACTAAAACAAACTGAAATAAAAACCGCCCCTTCTTTTCTCCTCAGAAGGTTTAGCCTCCGATGCTAACCTTTTCGCCACAGCTTTCAGAGCGTGCACATGCACATCCAGGAAGCAACAGATGAAGCGAGGCCCCGTTGCCACGGCAACCTTCGTCACCCCGCGAAAACATACCCAACTGTCGCACGTGCAGTGACACCATCACCACTCGCAGGTTTATTATGGGGAAAGAAATGAGCTGGGTTTTTTTTTTTCTTCTTTCCCATGTTTATTTACTTTTTACAAAAAAAAAAAAAAAAAAAAAAAACACCCCAAACTGATGATCAGATGCATCTTTACGCTCGATCACGGAGGCTGCCATCTTTCAACTCTTTGTTTGAAGCAAGCTTACGTACAGCTATCTAACAAGCGCGTTCATTGGTTGTTACAGAGCGATGGGCCAATCACGTACCTCGTTTCATCTCAATGACGGAATTACTGAAAGTCGAAACGAATAGGATATGAATGCGGATTTTTGAGCGAAAAATCGGAAAAAAAAATTTCTTCAAATTTTGAGGTGAAAAAAGCGGAATTCCGCGAATTCGCGGAAAAATCACATCCCTGTAGAATAAATTTACAAAAATATGAATAAAATAAGTGAATTAATAATAACACATGCAATCTGAACTACATACTGAAAAAAAATCTCACATTTACCCATCAAACACACAGGGTTTAGTATTTATGGCACTCCCAATTCTTGTTCAGTTGTCAAGTCAACTTTGTCAAATATGCTATACAAGCTCGACATACAGCGCAGATGAAATTTCAGTCCTCTTTGACCCACGCTGCAAACAGGCAATGCAATAAATAAAAATAGAATAATTGAAATAAACAATATAAACACACTAGATAAGAAATAGACATAGACTAAACACTCATATATATCACACACACAAACTGGAGCAAAAGGACATAAAATAAACAGTCAAGGGCACTTGAGGTATAGCAGGTAAACATGAAATAAGCAGTATAAACAATAAACTAATAGCTGTTAAGGTGAGGTAGTGCAGAATAGTGCAAATGAGCGAGGTAAAGTGAAATGTGCGGTCCCTGAGTTCAGTGTGCGAATGAATGTTGAGTGTGAGAGTGTGTGTGTGTGTGTGTGTGTGTGTGTGGGGGGGGGGGGGGGGGGGGGGGGGGGACTGTAAGGGTGGCATGTCAGATGCTGAAGGGGGGGCAGGGGGGTGTGCAGGCAGAATCTGTGGCAGGGGGCAGAACAGGTAGGGAGTTGAGCCTCCTGACCGCCTGGTGAAAGAAACTGTCCTTGAGCCTGCTGGTTTTGGCCCGGAGACTCCGCAGTCTCCTCCCCGACGGCAGCAGGCTGAAGAGGCTGTGAGATGGGTGGGTGGGGTCACCTGCAATCCTGATGGCTTTGCGGGTGAGGCGGGAGTTATAAATATCCGTTAGAGAAGGGAGAGAGACACCAATGATCCTCTCAGCTGCTCTCACGATGCGCTGCAGAGACTTGCAGCAGGACACGGTGCAGGCGCCGTACCACACGGTGATGCAGCTGGTCAGGATATTCTCGATGGTGCCTCTGTAGAATGTGTGCATGATGGGGGTCGGGGCTCTTGCTCTCCTCAGTTTGCGGAGGAAGTACAGACGCTGTTGGGCTTTTTTGGCCAGTGATGCAGTGTTGTTGCTCCAGGACAGGTCTTCAGAGATGTGCACACCCAGAAACTTGGTGCTGCTCACCCTCTCCACTGCAACGCCGTTGATAGTTAGTGGAGCATGCTGGGTGTGCGCTCTCCTGAAGTCCATAACAATCTCCTTCGTCTTCTCCACGTTCAGGCGGAGATCGTTGTCCTTGCACCACATGGCCAAGCGGCTCACCTCACTCCTGTAGATTGTCTCATCACCATTGCTGAGGAGACCCACCACAGTCGTGTCGTCCACAAACTTACTGAAGAGGTTGGAGCTGGATGTTGGTGTGCAGTTGTGGGTTAGCAGAGTGAAGAGGAGGGGGCTCAGCACACATCCTTGGGGGGCCCCCATGTTCAATGTGATGGTGCTGGAGGAGTTGCTGCCGACCCGTACAGACTGTGGTCTCCCCGTCAGGAAGTCCAGCAGCCAGTAGCACAGGGAGGTGTTGAGTCCCAGCTGGTCCAGTTTATGAATGAGCTGCTGAGGAATGACTGTGTTGAATGCTGAGCTAAAGTCTATGAACAGCATTCTGACGTACGAGTCTTTTGTCTCCAGGTGGGTGAGGGCTGAGTGGAGGGCAGGGAGTCATTTGATTGAGCAGGTACGTCAGTCATCTTCCATGGACAACAGATGCAAAATAGCCATTTTGGCTAATTCTGGCACATTTACATTTTATGTTTAACCAAACTAAACGGCCTTTCGATTTCATAAAATCGGTGAAATTGAGTTCCCTCTGAAATTTGGTCATTGTGATGTTTATTTCTGTAATATCTCACAAAATATCAGGCCATTCTGTGGCTGGGAAGTTATTTAATTTGAGGGGATTCCCAAGCAAATGTGCATGAAATCACTTGCTTTGCGCAGTCAAGCAGACAGAGGAAGTCCATATGCGCAGGTTTACATTTAACCGTGCACTGACCGTTTCATCATTTTGTCACTAAACGAACAGCTGATCACACCGAGGCACTCACTGACCGCCGATATTTATTAGTTTGGTCCTGTGCTTCTTTTCCTTCGCAACATAACATTTTATTTTTTTCGCGGTCCGGTTTCCATTAAATCCTGCACTCCGATTGGCTGGCGAGCGGGTTCGTATCCTACAATACGGACCCCAGTTATGGACCTCTGGCAACTCGCTCGTTCACAACAACAAACATAGTAGCATTTTTTTAAATCAACATTTATTAGATTTATTTATAAGATTATCAAAAATCTTATAAAATGCTGGCAAAAAGTCTCAGGAGAATAGCATTAATTTTACAGCATGGATAGCGATAACGACAGTGTTCACAGCGAAAGCGAGTTTTACTACCCTGAGGAACAAGAAACAAAACATTTCAGGAGAAAGCTAAAAACCTCTAACTTGCTAACGCCGAGCAAAAACAGGGCTGAATCCTGAATGACTCAATTTTGTATAAATAGGGGACTACATAGGTGGCAAAATGTAGTTTTTTTTTTCCTGCCATGGAAGCGCACTTGTATACCGAGGAGGAAGCCATTTGCATTACAGCCGTGAATGAGGATTCAAAATGGCGGCTCGGCTCAGCTCTCCCTTTCGGGCGCTCTCATTTTCTGTTAGAATTTGGTAAAGAAAAAAATAAATCTATTATTTTCCAGCTTAAGGTCGGTCCGTATGGTGAAATACCGTGACCTCGGCCTTGAATACTGACCTCGGCCTCTCAAGACCTCCGTCACGGTATTTCACGATACAGACCTCCCAGCTGGTAAATAACATTCTCACTTTCCGTTACTGTAGTCGGTCTTTCACGTTTCATTCGCACACTCATACCCTCCATTTTTCTTTCCTGTTTCAAATTTGTATCCTGCAATGCCTCATGCGAAGGGGGAAAGCCCACCACGTGATGCATGACATAGTATCTTGAATTGGGTCATGGTGAAGCAGGATAAAATAGCAGAGAATTTAGGGCCATGTGGCCCTAAATTCATTAATTGCTCCATGGGGGGGGGGGGGGGGGGGGGGGGGGGGGAATAATAAAATTGCAAGTCTGTGATTTGAATTCAGTAGCTTTCGGTCCACTAAACGGAAATAACTGGGTGTTGGGGAAAATTCTTTTTATGACCTACACACAAAATCTGAAAGGCAGTCTACCTTTAATGTGCATTGTCCATGTCAAATAAACCTTAAATTGGCGGGGGGGGGGGGGGGGGGGGGGAATCACCATGGCAACACTTAGAGGGTCTGGTCAGACAGACGGTCATTCAGAGGATGTGTAGGAAACCTTTTCATTAATTCATCTTCAGTAACTGCTTTATCCTCGTCAGGATCACAGAGGATCTGGAACCTACCCAGGGAACACTAGGCACAAGACGGAGATGCATCCTGGATGGGACGCCAGTCCATCTTGCACACACATTAATGGCAATCTAACATACACACACTTTGGCATAACCAATTTTAATGTTTTGGGGAGGTGGAAGAAAAAAAAAACCCCACCATTAAGTTTCTGTGATAGCTTCAGGAATATTCCTTTCTTCACAATATTAACCATCATTTAAACATCTAAGTAGTAATTCTTGCATGATTTTGTGATGTAATCATCTCAACATGGACCAGAATATGAAAGGAATGTTTAACATCTTGTGGGATCCATGCCATGAAGAATTGAGGCTGTATTGAGAGTAAAGGTAAGCACTATCCAGTATTATAATATGGTGTTCCTCAAAGTCATCAAGAGTCATTTATTTCATATTGTGTGAAATATTCCTCCATGACGACAGACAAGGAAAAACGTGTCATTCGGATGGATAAGTACCTGCAGTATGACTTCTACGAGTGTGATGGTTTTGCCTGTGCCTGGGGGGCCGAAGAGCACATAAGGAGTGGGCCGACACACTCCACTGAGAATGTGTTTGACTGCCTCCTTCTGAGCAGGGTTGAGGCTGCAGTTAAAGAACTTGCCTGGGTCTGGGATGGACTTAGCCACCGTACACAAATCTGACAAAAAAAAAAAAAAAAAAAAGACAGACAGACAAGACAATCATGCTCATACGTCTTTAACAGTAACAAATAGTGATGAGCACAATGATTAGTCAGCAATCCTATGGGGTGCAGAGTTTCATGTACAATTTTTTTTTTTTTTTTTGCTCATTATGGTCTACCTGTTTTTGTCTGTGTTCCCACAGAGACCACATCCATAGTCAGGGAAGAGGACTTCCCTCTGTTCTCACAAGGTTTTTCTTTACCCTAAGAACAACATTTCACCATTAGCATTGTCAGAACATGCGTGTGTGCTCTGATAATATTCACTACAGTACAACAAAAATTGACGCAGGCTTGCTAACAGTCCTCAATCCAATACAGGTAGTCGTCAACTTACGACCTATGCGATTTACGACCGATCGACTTTACGACCGTCTGGTTATGACTGGCAAATGTTTCCCAGATGAGCTAGCTGAGCGTACGACAGTTTCCGCCCCAGCTCCCGGCAGCGCCCAGCATCCAGCCAGTGTTGCCAGATACTGCTGACGGTTTCCAGCCCAAAATATGTTCAAAACCCGCCAAAATGCACTTAAAACCGCCCAATCTGGCAACACTGCATCCAGCCTCTTCTATTATGTGTGCAGTGTTTCGCTGGACAAACAACGAGCGAGCTACAGCGCACGTACGGCATAACTAGGGCTTGTGCTATAACGTGCGCAGCTGGTAATCAAAGTAACTTTCACTTTTCTGTTCTGTTACACTGTTCTGTGTCCAATGTCCAAAATGAAAAGTTAGTTTTCAACTGTTCAGCTAAAAAAAAATTTTATTAAAACGATTGTGTTGTTGAAATGGTGTTTGCAACTTATTTATAATCAAAAACTGATACAGGTGGATGAAAGAGTGATAGTGTGATAAAGTACTATACTAGTACTACTGAGTGATAAGTCCTAGTGAATGCTTGATAAGTAGACAATAATAAATAAATTAGGTGTATTTTTCGGCGCGTGCTGTGCGCGCGCACTGTAACTCAAAATAATATACCAGCAAGAAATAAAAGTTACTTTCACCCGAGTATGCAGTGTTTGACTTAAAACAAATAATGAGCCATGGTAACGAAATAAGAAAACGCTGATAAGACTTTAAGACGATTACAATATCATTACACATCACAATATACTTACGTTCATTTAACATAGGCACGACCAGATCGGTTTACGACCGGTCAGTCGTAACCAAACGCAGTCTAAGTCGACGACTACCTGTACTTGTTCGATTTCTTTAGAAAATATATTTCCACACACCTCCTCATTTTGGGTTGTTTTGTTTTCGTCCTGTTTGGATGGCAATTCAGGCTCCCAATCACCTGTCCACAAGGGGCTCTGCAGCTGCAGATATCTGGGGAAGAACACTAAACCACCAACAAGACATGAGAAACACTTCATCAGGAGCCTCCTTTCAGAAACAGCTGCATAAATGATACATGCAAGAAAGGACATAATGGGGAAGGGGGAACTGCTTTCCAGCCTTTGCTCACCGTTATCTTCAAAGTGCTTGGCCTGTTCCAGAGCACAGTGGCATCTTTTCATAGTCAGCCTGCGTTTGAGGGCAAAAACATTCTGATACTCACTCTTATGGATTAACATGAGGGATAGTTCTGAGTTTCGAGGTAATTTAAAATTCCATGCCTGGATTATTTTTAATCAGCATATAATATTCATGGTACCTCATTTATTGATTCAGGTTTGGTGCATGTTTTTCTTCATCAGTACATAAACCCTTAAACTAGTCTACAGTCAGCACCAAATCAAGTCATGACTCATACTAGCTCCACTGCTGTTTAACAAGTGAGGCAGGATAGTCACCTGTTGTATGTAAACTCCACGTCCAGAGGCTCCCCCAAGTAGCTATTCAGCAATTCTGTGTTTACCCGCAAACTCACATCCTCCTCACTGATCTGCAGGTGTCAAGCAGCAGTAAACAATACTACTACAAAACGTCAAGATAAGCTTTGCATAGGCTCACTTAAGTACAGACCAAATCATTATTTTTTTCAGAATACATATTGAAGCTAAAACATGAAGTAGAGCACCTCAGTAACATAGCTGATATACTCCACAGCAAACCCTCCACTGCATGGCTTCTTCAGAAGAACTTTGTCTCCTGTTAGGGACACACACACACACACACACACACACACACACACACACACACCTTTCACTCTTTACCCCTTAAAGCAGTTGCTAAAGCCACCCCTGTATATGTATCTACTCTTCACCCTGAGAACATATTTACAAGAAAAAAAGTCAAAAGACAAGGTTTTGTTCATATCAGTTTTCTCCTTCATTATGTTGAAACAATCATGACATCATACATTTTTGAAAAGGGGGCATGACAATACAAAAACCACTCAAAGTTATGTTTCAACATTCACCAACTCACAGGTAGTGTCTGAAAGGTGAGTAATACCTGTGTGAAAACCAATCTTCACATTTTACATGAAGAATTCATGTCAAACGGTGTCCAATAAATGATTACTGCAACTTTACAAAGATGCTTGATATAACGTTCAATTATCTTTTCAAAATTCATACATTTTATCATAAATATTCAACTGGGATACCTGTAAAGGGTAAAATACGTATGTAGAGGCAAATTCAGAGTCATCAAACGTCGTCATTATGGTGCATACATGCTGGCGTCATGTGTCGTCATTAAGGGGTAAAGAGTTAAAACCAAATCCTTAAAAGGACATTACACTCAAAGGAACATGACCGTGTATGTTCAAGTGATACAAACATATCACCTGACCGAGCTCTTCCTCACCTATGAAAAGATTGGGCCTTCCTTCACTCAGTCCAGGCACCTCCAGGTACAGGTACCCTGCTCCCTTTCTTAGGAAGGCACCAGTAATACTGAACTCCCTGAGCTCTTTTTCAGCCTGCAGCTCCTCCAGCCAAAGCAGGGCAGAGAAACGAGGCAACAAGGAGGATGGACACAATGGCTACAGAGGAAAAGAGGCCATGAGAGATTTAAGTTTTTCTATGGCGCCTGGAAGCTGATAAAAGTATTTGAATATGAATTTCCCCCACTGTAGTGCATTACTTGTAGTTTCAATGTTATGGCTCCCCCCCACTTTGTTTTGACAGTGCTATGGGTACAATTTCAAATGTTAAAAATTACAACTCCAAGAAGTCAGATTTTTTTAAAAAATTCAGAACCAAAAAAACAGATTCTTCTCTTCAACGTCATGGTGTGAGCATGGCAGAAGGCTACGACTGGCTAAATGCAGAGTTTAACCACTGTGAAAGTGCCCTTTTCCCCCTGAGAATCCTGGTTCATTCATCTTTGACCTAAATTACATGAAATCTGTATTTTTGAGATTTGTATTTACAGTTCTACATTTTTTTAAACCCTGAAATCAAAGTCTTTTTTTTTTTAATCTGGTATCTTACTCCTAGCAACTTGTATTCATTTCAAATAATTAAAGGCAATGTACATCTTTGAAACCAAAGACTTTATTCTGAGCATCCACATTCTAAATTATCCTTTACCTCCCCAAGAACAGGTTGAACTACCAGTACGTCAGCTTTGGCCTCCACGCAGTTTCTCAGGGCCTGTGGCACTGGGTAGTTCCCCAGGAAATTAGGTAGATGCCGTCTCACCAATCTGAACAAGAAAACACACGAGAAAAGTCACGCTCAAATACACACCACAGAAAAAGCCTGGTAACTTAACTTGCCCCTTTGATGAGAAACAATCCCAAATGCAAGTACAGACTCTGTTTAGCAAAAAAAAAAAAAAATTCTCTCTCGTGCTTGTGTTGGCTGCACTGAAACACTCGCCTGACTGGAGGTGTGGGAGCCATGACCGTGACCACCTGAGCAGGGCTCTGTGGAGTTGGTGGTAGCAGGGATGCTGGACAGTAGGGGGTTCTGGGCTTCAGCAACAACTCCTCCACACTGCCCACAGAAACCTCCAAGCGCCGCCCGATAGTAAACGAGGAGAAGTGTAGCAACAGCAACTCTGTACAGCGGCCCAGGTTCCTTCGGTCACAAAGTTAATTCACTCTCTCATTACCCAACAAACTTTAGAAGTGTCATCTCTTTCAAATCTGACATAACTTCTTGGCAATGCACTTTGTATACTTCGCTTTTTTTTTAAACAATCTTTATTTAGTTTTCATAGTTATCAATACAAGACAATCTCCTCAATAGTATTGGAAAAAAACAACCCAAAAGACAAAAGATATAAACAAACAAAAACAAAGCCTGTGTGAGATTGTATTAGTAAATGTTACTGACATCTGATTAATCATGTCTTCTCTTATATGTCAACCATTTCCCACATCTTTATATAAACATCTTTCATTTTCAACTTACAGTGGCGCTTGAAAGTTTGTGAACACTTTAGAATTTTCTATATTTCTGCATAAATATGACCTAAAACATCATTAGATTTTCACACAAGGCCTAAAAGTAGATAAAGAGAACCCAGTTAAACAAATGAGATAAAAATATTCTACTTGGTCATTTATTTATTGAGAAAAATGATCCAATATTACATATCTGTGAGTGGCAAAAGTATGTGAACCTCTAGGATTAGCAGTTCATTTGAAGGTGAAATTCGAGTCAGGTGTTTTCAATCAATGGGATGACGATCAAGTGTGAGTGGGCACCCTGTTTTATTTAAAGAACAGGGATCTATCAAAGTCTGATCTTCACAACACATGTTTGTGGAAGTGTATCATGGCACGAACAAAAAAGAGATTTCTGAGGACCTCAGAAAAAGCGTTGTTGCTACTCATCAGGCTGGAAAAGGTTACAAAACCATCTCTAAAGAGTTTGGACTCCACCAATCCAGTCAGACAGATTGTGGACAAATGGAGGAAATTCAAGACCATTGTTACCCTCCCAGGAGTGGTTGACCAACAAATATCACTCCAAGAGCAAGGCGTGTAATAGTTGGCAAGGTCACAAAGGACCGCACGGTAACTTCTAAGCAACTGAAGGCCTCTCTCACATTAGCCAATGTTCATGAGTCCACCATCAGGAGAACACTGAACAACAATGGTGTGCATGGCAGGGTTGCAAGGAGAAAGCCACTGCTCTCCAAAAAGAACATTGCTGCTCATCTGGTTTGCTAAAGATCACATGGACAAGCCAGAAGGCTATTAGAAAAAATGTTTTGTGGATGGATGAGACCAAACTAGAACTTTTTGGTTTAAATGAGAAGCATTATGTTTGGAGAAAGGAAAACACTGCATTCCAGCATAAGAACCTTATCCCATCTGTGAAACATGGTGGTGGGAGTATCATGGTTTGGGCCTGTTTTGTTGCATCTGGGCCAGGGCGGCTTCCCATCATTGATGGAACAATGAATTCTGAATTATACCAGCAAATTCTAAAGGAAAATGTCAGGACATCTGTCCATGAACTGAATCTCAAGAAAAGGTGGGTCATGTAGCAAGACAATGACCCTAAGCACACAAGTCATTCTACCAAAAATGGTTAAAGAAGAATAAAGGTAATGTTTTGGAATGGCCAAGTCAAAGTCCTGACCTTAATTCAATGGAAATGTTGTGGAAGGACCTGAAGCGAGCAGTTCATGTGAGGAAACCCACCAACATCCCAGAGTTGAAGCTGTTCTGTATGGAGGAATGGGCTAAAATTCCTCCAAGCCGGTGTGCAGGACTGATCAACAGTTACCGCAAATGTGTAGTTGCAATTATTGCTGTACAAGGGGGTCACACCAGATATTGAAAGCAAAGGTTCACATACTTTTGCCACTCACAGATATGTAATATTGGATCATTTTCCTCAATAAATAAATGACCAAGTATAATATTTTTGTCTCATTTGTTTAACTGGGTTCTCTATCTACTTTTAGGCCTTGTGTGAAAATCTAATGATGTTTTGGGTCATATTTATGCAGAAATATAGAAAATTCTAAAGGGTTCACAAACTTTCAAGCACCACTGTATATGTGAGATGCTCCATCACCAATATATCATCTATGATCGTCATCCACTATTTGTAACTTGGAGTGTCAGACTTAAGCCAATTCTTAGTAATACTCTTCTTCCCAGCCACCAAAAGAATCCTGACCAAATAAAGGTCACTTTCATGCACCGTGCCCTCCAAATGACCCAGGTACAAAACAAGACAGGATTTAGGTATCATATATCCCAAAACATCACAGTTATACTTCGCTTTTTAAAGTAAGTGCATACAAATAACATGTAGTACCATTATCATAAAAGTACTGGTTTCCATTTGTGCGATAAACATACATCAATCCCCCCCCCCTCAAAAAACGGGAAGGGGGATAAAAAGATGGATATCTAAAATTCATTGTTGGACATAAGTGCAGTGAAACTTATAAATTGTAATGATTTGTTTATGCTTTTGAAATTAAATGAAGACTACATGGTAATAAACTCGTTAAATAGATTTGTCAATCATATATCAAGACATTTCTCTACTATTAGGTGTGTTCTTAATATTTACTGCGTGGTAACGGGCTTACTAGTTGAAAAGTCATTGGACAAAACAGGGTAACACTTTCAGTCAGAATTTGTCATTTTCCCCCCAAAAAAACATTGTGTAAATAGTAACATCCTGTACCAATTCATGGTGAGGCCTAGTACTTTTTCTTCTCAATTTCATCATTACCAGTTCCCACCCATCAACTAATTCCGTACCACATGACAGTCACCAACCAGGAAGGATGCAAATTAACATAATGCTTCCTCTGAGAAACATACAGCTCTGCCACTGCATCTCCCCCCCCACTACTGCTATAAGTCATCTAAAGGCAGCTAACTGCTCTTCCTTCAATCTCCCGAAACAGGGTGAATGCTTTTCTGTTGCACCACTCAGGATCCTACGCGTAGTTTGACCATTTTAATACAAACGCATTTCTCACATCTCTCGCCGCTTTATCCTGTCCTACAGGGTCGCAGGCAAGCTGGAGCCTATCCCAGCTGACTACGGGCGAAAGGCGGGGTACACCCTGGACAAGTCGCCAGGTCATCACAGGGCTGACACATAGACACAGACAACCATTCACACTCACATTCACACCTACGCTCAATTTAGAGTCACCAGTTAACCTAACCTGCATGTCTTTGGACTGTGGGGGAAACCGGAGCACCCGGAGGAAACCCACGCGGACACGGGGAGAACATGCAAACTCCGTACAGAAAGGCCCTCGCCGGCCACGGGGCTCGAACCTTCTCGCTGTGAGGCGACAGCGCTAACCACTACACCACCGTGCCGCCCAAACGCACTTATGAGATTAATAATTTAGACCAATAAAGGAAAGCAGTTAGCAACAGTTTCTCACGCAAATGGACATTTCATTTGTCTTTCATAGAAGTTTAAAGGAAATAAATTATATGTCCACATTTAAGATTTTTTTTTTTTTATTATGCACGAGACATCTAATCAAGCTCATTAAATTTAGAGATAGTTGGTACACCACATTTCATCAGATCATATAAAATTTCTTTCAGTTCACTGCATTCTGCATTTTACAGCCAAGTTTGGGTTTATGGCAATATCCTCATTGTATAGTGGGTTACAAGCTTTAAAGTGCATATCCTGGACCAATTTATTTATTTAAATATGAAAGTATGTCCCTGTACACACTCATCCAGAAGGGTCATTTTTCACAAGACCATCTGTCTACAGCAGAAAAAAATAAACACGTCTGGAAAAATCCCAAGGGAGTCTGGAGCCAGATTCGTGACGTCACGTGCAGCTCCGCCAGCAGGCTGAGAGATCCTGCATGGATTCAGTGCACAGCCTGTCGAGACCAAGTTTAGCAGCTAGCGATTTTGCACTGAAATATGGAATTGTTGCCTGAGTTTCTAAACCCATGGATTCATGCATCAATGCTCATCTATCTATTGTTACATAAACCACCAGGTCATTTTCTCAAACAAACCAGCGCTGACGTAGGATTCAGAAGGAAGCGTCCCGCACGTGACGTTATGAAAATCAATGTTTGTTGGGATAATTCAAATGCCAAGTTTTTTCAGAGGCGGTTGAATTTGCCTCAAATGGCTTGATTTCAACTGAATTTTTCTGGTATTGCGCAAGGTAAAAAAATTGCACAAAATGTGACAGATATTTGACCAAAGTTTAATATGGGATAGGCTCCAGCTTGCCTGCGACCCTGTAGAACAGGATAAAGCGGCTAGAGATAATGAGATGAGAATTACATTGATCTTGCTCCTGAATTTACCCATGATATGCACTTGAAGCACATCAACTCCATCTGGAGATGCCCTTACATAAGCTTACACGCAGCTTCAGAATTATTGGCACCCTTGGTATAAATTATCAAAAAATACATTAACAAAACCATGTCACAATTCATAGCACCCACTGTCTTTCTTTTCATATCAAAGCCATTTTGAGTGTTGCTAAAAAGGTCTATTTTGTCTCATTACACCACAGAACCCAGATCCAGTGACATATAGAGAACTCCAGGTGCTTACATTTGTAGTTAAATGAAAGAAAGGATTTCTCATTGAATCATTCACTTACTTAGCCTCGCAGCCTACAGTGATGGACAGCTCCTCTCCTGGTAATACGTTCAGATTTCTTTCTATGGACCGCAGACGTGGTGTCTCCTCAGCATTCTTCTCTCCATCATCTGCAACCCCTTCATCAATATCTACCTCAATGCCATGTTCATACCTTTCCTCATCTTCCTCCACAGATACAGAAGAAAGATTGGGTAGCACATAGAGGCTATGCCCTGCTAGAAGGCCCCTGCCTGGAGCCTGGATGAAGGGCATGCAGGGGCTGGCTGCGACGGTTTGTTGAAGCTTGGGTTTTGATAGAATGTCGGTGTTTGCATAACATGGTGTAGGTCCAAACGAAAACTGCTCCTCAGAGTCCCAGCCAGCAAATTCACAGCGCTTCAATTTGTGGGTCTCTGAACCAGTATTGCTGAATAGGAAACCAAGGAAGACTTTATTATATAAAAACGAGGGCCATTAGCTATAACGTGTAATAAATCCTGTTACATACACATCTTCATAATTCTGTTATACTTCAATCTGAAAACTAAGTAAAAGCAACAATACAGACCGAAATAGTTGATCACTAGTTGCATTCCATATGCACTTTATATTTCATATATTATATTTCTTTTTATTTTGGTAAGCATAGTTTGGTCAGGCAGTTGCAAAATAAGAATTTCATTACCCAATAATAAACCGCTGTGTCTGTTATTGTGTATATGACAAATAAACATCTTGAACTGGTGTTTACATTAGAACGTATCAGCGGATCATCAGATTAACGCCAATAGACGATTCGCGTGCACACAGCAACGCCAATACACGGATACGCTCGGCTCCGCAGGCATCCTGCGCTCCAAATCACTCCGCCCTGAACAGCGAGTGCCCTCTGGAGGGTGCGCACTCCGGCCCTGCGCAGCTCACAGAGCGCGCGAGTGAAGCGCATGAGCAGTGATTCGGGACAAATAGCAGGAAGTGAAAGTCCGCGCCGTTTTTCAGCAGTCGCGTCACATGACCAACATGGCATGACCAACGCCAGCGAATCAGGAAGGTGGATGTCACAGTGACGTTGTCCAATGACGACGTCAGCTAGAGCTCAGCACAGCGTATCCTCATTCCTCAATGTTTACACAGCACCGGATCAGATACGTACCGTAATGGATTGAATACGTGGGCCCTGGCGGATTCAAGTTGTTCCGCCTGTGGAGTCGTTTCCCGGCGTTTTAATGTGAACGGACAGTGCATCCGCGACGAAAACGAGACGGATACGGTCTAACGTAAACACCACCTAACTGCGCCAGGCAGAATGCGTCTCATTAACTCACTGAAGAAAGATGGGCAGCTCTTTACTCTCCCCCAGCAACAAAGATCCAAACTGTGTTTCCTCACTGACCACCAGTCCTCCCTTATTTTCCAGCAGTGTCTGAAGTTCAACCTCTGGCAACATTGTCACTGATCCATTCACACTGTACAGGGTTATAAAAGCAAGAAATTATCTGTATGAATCAAGGAATACGTGGACAAATTAAAGAACAATGGATGAACGCATGAAAGGCAGTCACTTACCTGTGTTTCTTAATGGGAGCCATACAGAGTGCTCTCCAGCAATACAACGACTGATTGCTCTCCACCACCACAACGCTCACTACATCTCCTTGTGTGGGTTTGTATCCAGCAGGCAACAGCAGAGAATCCAAACTGAAAAACACACTGTCTCCCACAACCCCACTACTGCCAAACACACATGAGACACACACCTGACAGACAGAAGGAACACAATATTAGTTTACACAAATATCAAAAATATAAATATACAAAAAACTGACAAACTAAAAGAAGGGAGGAAGACAGAAATAAAGACAAATGAGGAGCAGGAACATTAGCTCTGT
Organism: Neoarius graeffei; assembly: GCF_027579695.1. Classification (NCBI taxonomy): domain Eukaryota; kingdom Metazoa; phylum Chordata; class Actinopteri; order Siluriformes; family Ariidae; genus Neoarius; species Neoarius graeffei. Next base: position 64,171,568 of record NC_083570.1, read on the forward strand.
GTGCATGTGTGTGGACTTGACTTGGTCCATGCGCTGATATCGTAGCGGGGCAACAGTTCGAGCCTGACTGGTCCACTCTGTAGGGCTAACAAAGTATTCTGCCTGCACCCAGTCCCCTTTCATAGGCTCGAACCCTAAAACAAGGACACACAAACACTTCAATAAACTGACATCACATCAAATCTAACATGTATGACCTCATATCTGACACCATTATTAAAAATAATACAGCATTGTTCATGAAAAAAATAAGTTCACTTTTGACCTTCACAAAGTGCTGATCGGGGAAAATGTGTCGTCTGATTTATAAATCCACCATCTTTATCACATGATGTGACTGTTCCAATCAGAGACCGGAGCTTATTGGCATCTGTTTCGAGCGAGGCCCTGCCTCCATCCCATGCATCCGTTTGCCTCTCCACCTAAAGAAAGCATTTCACAGACATATTCTATTATATTAGTACATGACCATGGCTAGTACTTCCAAAAACTCCAAAACCCACCCATGACACTTATACAATATGCATAATCCCCACCTCAGTATAAATGAGCAATACTTAAAGCTAGGTTTTGAGCCAGTAATGCATGTTGTGTCATTCAAAGTTACAAATGTGGAATTGATAGGCACCTTGCTCCATATCATATGGTTAATTAATAAAAAAGAAAATTCGTTAAAATGTACAAGATGTATGGCACCAACCCGTAGTGCCTTCCACCCCCCATGGGCTCCGTCTCGAACAGCCACAGTATTTACAACGTCACCCACGTGCAGAGGCACTCCTCCCAGCACCTCTCCAGCAGTGAAGTACACAGAATGGTCAATCAGCCCATAATCCTGACATAGCTGAGTCACGACACTGCCTTGCATTTGCCGTATCTCTTCCGTACCTAAATATACAATAAATAAATACATTTAGAAAATGGAGGGGAGGGGGGCAGCAAAGCCTAGCAGATAGACCTTAAAAGAAAGAAAAACATAACTGGCCCTTCATGAATATTATATCAGGACTATTTTGGGAATACGGATGTGAACACTTCTGTGAAAACTTGAATCCACAGTTTCTTAGCTCACGCAAATGCCATAATTCAAGATCTAAACTGCTGACCAAGCTACTCTTGATAAAGCATCAGCGTGTCAAGATCACAATAAACAATATGCTTTGAAACCATTCCAAAACCCAACTATCACGATTAGATCAAAAGGTGCAGGCTATCTGTTGGTACCCCATATAGTGAAGGCTACATCAGGGGGCAGTGCATTTTCTTACAAAGCTCCAAGTAGGGTTCGGGACTCAGACAGTGTCTCAGTGTTTAAGTCTAGACTGAAAACATATCCTTTTATTCAAGCCTTTTTTTAAATAGCTTTTTATTAGGTAAAGGAGAAGATCTGGAGGGTCCTCAGGCACAGAATGTTTTGGTCAAATGGGAAGTATGGATTCTGTCACCCCACCACTTTCACTCAAGTTTGTTGATGGTGGAGTGGCTGCTTTATGTCCCAGGGCTCCCTCAAGTCTGTGGTACCTTCAGGGTCTCACTTATGGGCCCAATCCCAATTCTAATTTCTACCCCTACCCCTCCGCCTTCCCCTCCGCCTTCCCCTTGGCCCTTCCCCTTGAAACTGAGCTACAAGGGATAGGGCTTGAAATTCAACCCTTACGTATTGGGATAGCCCTTCAACGATCGCATACGTCATCGCGTACCTCCGTCAGCGTTTACGTTAGCAAAACGCGACGCGTCATTGGCTGCGACCAGCCGCTACAGTCAGAGCCAGAGGCAGAAATCTCTGCTGGCAGGGTGTGATTTGTTAACTAACACCACTGAATGGGATATCTTTGGCGCTTCGTGCACCACATCCGACAGAATGAGGTGTCAGAACACTCATGTAAACAATAAAAGCGAGAATAACAGAACAAAACATACGCAGTAAAGCAACCGAAAACAATACTCACTCCCAAAGCTTTTTAGCAGCAGCTTGGATTTCAGAAATCGCTGCTCATTCTCAGCTCGAAAGCGAATCAAGCGGCGTGTTTCCTCTGGATAACAACTTAAAACACGTAAATAATGGAGAAAATACATTTATGACAATCTTTCGCCGCGGGAACCGCCATCTTTCTGAAATCCGCATGAAATCTCGCTGAAATCCGCATGGCATTGTGGGAAATCACTCAAACCCCTTCGTTCGGAGTCTGCTCCAGGAAAATCTCCGTTTGGAGGGGTACAGAAGCCCTACGCCTTCCCCTCCCCCTCCGCGTTAACTGGGATTGGGATGCCCCTACCCCTTCACGTGAACGCGCAAAATGGAGGGGAAGGGCTAAGGGGTTGGTCCAAGGGGTGAAATGGGATTCGGCCTTAGTTATGCTGTCAGAGTTAGTTTTACAGGAACCCCTGCTTGCACTCAGCACAAAATGCATACTGTTCTTAACCATTAGGGGACACCAGGCATACCCAACAACCTGCCCCGTCTCATCTCTCTGTCAAGTTACATGTCGATCCTGAGACACCGGTGATGCTGACGACTTCTGCTCTTCAGACCTGCCTGATCCATCCTGATGCCCTACATCTGACTGGAGTCTCATCACAGTGCTCCTGTGGAGGACGGCCCCATACGGACAGTCAAAAGTTGCACTTGCGAGATGGCTCTGGACACTTACGGTTTTGCTATGATGGCTGAGGACTACAGGTGCCATGATAACCAAGACTGCAGTGGTCATGAACAGTTTTGCACTCAAGCCTCCATCAATAAATGGTTGATAACTTCAACAAAACAGACTTCATAATAAAACTATAAGGAATTTCCTGGTTAAACAGTTGTACTTTGGGCACAGTTATAGAAGCAAGTTATTTAGAATCACGCTATCACCCAGATGAGGATGGGTTCCCTTTAGACTCTGGTTCCTCTCAAGGTTTCTTCCTCGTGTTGTCTGAGGGAGTTTTTCCCCTTGCCACCGTCGCCACAGGCTTGCTCATCAGGGATAAAATTTATTCAGGATAAAATTAGCTCATGGTTAAAGTCTTTAATTTTCTGCAAAGTCAAGTCAAATTTATTTGCTTATCATTTGCAGAGTATGTCAAGATATACATGCACATTAAAATGCTTATGGTGAGGCTCAGATAAAACTACACATAGTATAAAGATGGCTTTACAATCTTATTTTGGAGTCACAGGTAAAAATCACACACTGTAAAAAGAGTTCTTGGGTCATTAGTTGAGATCAGAGGTCTTACACATATTGCAGTGTGCTCACCAGAAACTGATTGAGCATCATTTCGACCAAACAGGTGTGGTTTTAAGGGGTGGCAAAAGGTGGCAGTTGCCACTGTAAAAATGTGTCTTGCCACCCCAGTTGCCCCCCTATTTTAAAAAGAATTATTTATTAAAACACATTTTTGAAATTCAATTATCTATCTACAGAGATACTAAGCCCTCATCTCATCTCTACCTACCGTTATTTACGTCATTTCACACCCCACCCCCGGAATTTTGAAATAGTTTCACCCAGAGAGAGACGTTCTGTTAGCATTACTAGCAGGTCAGCCTAGCTCGCGTTTTCGCCTGTGTGCTGTTCAGTTTAGTGATATGCTTAATTTGTTTCTTTTTAGTTTTACGGAAATACAGATGCATTCATCCTCGATAAGTTTGAAGTCTTCAGTAAAGATCCACAATCTAAACCGTTCGCTATCTGTCTATTTATTGATACATCGCTAGGGCAGAATAGTTCCATTCGTTGCTTGGGAATATACTTTCAGAAAAGATGGTTTAGATGCAGGGGTGAAAGTAAGCCGGTCCTGGCCGGTCCAGCGTTCCACTAAAAGATTTGCCCATACCGGAAAGAAAAATATACCGTCTCGGGGGGGGGGATGCATAACACACCTGCTAACGTCAATTTACCAAAAGCAACACGTTTTCCTCAATATACATTGCAAATAACTTGTTCTGACCTGTCTCTGAATTAGGTCTGAAGTGAATTCCTTCCATGTTTCACTCGACAGACAACGTGCGAGATAGTGTGCCTAGCCCACTGCTTTAACTATCTTGCGCCAACATGCACAGCTGGTATCCAAAGTGTTTTAGTAGGCAGACATTTGTTGCAAAGTCTCCCAAATAAAAACACACACAGAAACATATGTTGATGTTTCAATATTCTATTGTGTGCAGTGTTTCGCTGGACAAACAACGAGTGAGCTACAGCGCGCGTACGGCGTAACCAGATCTTGTGCTATAATGTGCGCAGCTGGTAATCAAAGTAACTTTCACTTTTCTGTTCTGTTACACTGTTCTGTGTCCAATGTCCAAAATCAAAAGTTTAGTTTTCAACTGTTCAGCTAAAAAAAAAAATTATTAAAACGATTGTGTTGTTGAAATTATGTGTTTGCAATTTATTTATAATCAAAAACTGATACAGGTGGATGAAAGAGTGATAGTGTGATAAAGTACTATACTAGTACTACTGAGTGATAAGAAGTCCTAGTGAATGCTTGATAAGTAGACAATAATAAATAATTAGGTGTATTTTTCGGCGCGCACACTGACTCAAAATAATATACCAGCAAGAAATAAAAGTTACTTTCACCCGTTTAGATGGTTGAATCAGTTTTCCTTGACGGTACAATAGCTCAATACATATTTGACAAGACGACTTGATTGTGAGTCTTTGAGCGCAAGTAAAAATGATTTCTACGATTTGCATAAACTGCCGCATCGACAACCTATGCCCCCCCTCCTGGACCCTATGCCCCTCCTTTGCCACCCTAAGGAAAAATCTCTGGAGCCGCCACTGCGACCAAAGACAACCAGCAACAAAGTTCTGCCAGTGTGATAATGTTTTAAATAAAATCTCAGACAGTGCTACAACACTTGTATAAAAGCCACCAATAGAATGGGATAAGCTTATACGATACCAATGGGATAGCTACAAATATGGTAGTGGCAATGGCAAAAGCTTTAAAACTCACTTTAAAGAATGCTTATGCAGCCCAATTTGCTGCACACGCCCAGAACGACTGATGAAGTAAGTTTGAGGATCTTCATCATTTATGCCAACATGAACATTATCATGTAGAGTTCAGCCAAGATTTTATTGGGATTCTCATATACAATACAACAAGCAATCTTAAAAAAAAAAAAAAAGTTCCATTTACATGAAAGCAGTCAGATAAATGTGTGGCTATATGTCCCAAGCATACAACTGGAGAAGAGTTTCTGACATTACATTAATGGCATTTCGCAGACACTCTCAGGGCCTCTGCATGCTCTTGCGACAAGGCTTTCGCAGATAGCTTTTCGCAGACAGTTGTAATTTATCGTTGAGCGGGGAGTAATAGGCGTGCGCGATGTTATTCACCGCCACAACACAAGGGGGCGCGAAGTCGCTAGGAGTAGTTGGTGGGTGTGGTTAGTGGAGTGTTTATCCTCCGGTTACTTATAATGACTAGAACTGGAGTCGTATAGATGTACGTACTTCCTCGATCAACCGCTCTTCGTGCTGCTCCATCTTCGCTCGTGTTTTTAAAAATGGCGGTAGTGAAAACAAACCAAACTGGGAAAGTAGGGAAGCGGAAGTGCGTGTACAGTGGATGTAGAGTGGACCTGGAGTGGAGCAATCAGAGCCCTCTTGTCTGCGAGGCTTCTGCGGGGGTCACAATTTTGGGGAGGTGCGTGCAGAGCGTCTGCGAAGGTGGGGGGGCTACGCAGACGCCATCTGCGAGGACTGCGTTGTCAGCATAAATTGGCCTTTAGCCAGAGCAACGTACAACATACCCAGAGCAGCCTGGGAGCAGTTGGGGGTTAGATGCCTTGCTCAAGGGCATTTCAGCCATTCCTGCTGGTCCAGGGAATCAAACCAGCAACCTTTTAGTCCCAAAGCTGCTTCTCTAACCATTATGCCATGGCTTATGTGGGGCTGCCACACACACACACACACACGCAACCTCACATAGCTGGCTTACTCTGCTCCATAAAGATAAAACATCACATCATTATCACTGTGTGAAGACATATTGAACACGGACAGAAGGTTACAGGTGCAGAAGGAAATCCAATCATGCGTTTACATAGATAATATTTTCCTATCAGAGGTCTACACCCTGGCGACTTGTCCAGGGTGTACCCCGCCTTTCGCCCGTAGTCAGCTGGGATAGACTCCAGCTTGCCTGTGACCCTGTAGAACAGGATAAAGCAGCTAGAGATCATGAGATGAGATGAGGTCTACACCACCTCTTTCAATACGATTGAGAAATTAATCAGAATGGAGTATTTCATTCAGATCAAGCTGTTTTTATGAAGAAATGTCATACCAACTGAGCTTGAATCCAATTATTAATGGATTAATATAGGGTCCAAGGAAATGCTGCTTGTGTAAAACTGATTAAAGGCACAGAGATTTTATTTCTAAACAACCTTTCAATGGTTACTGGCCACTATCGGAACTGTTATAGTTATTGTAGAGTGCTGGTCATTTTAACTAGAGACTGACATTTTTGGGGTGAATCCTATTGGTCACAGTATTCCTGTGGGATACAATACGATTCAATTCCACTCCTCATCACATGCCTGGAATAGGATCGGAAAAAAAGCCAACAGGAGATGATGAGACGGGTATCATAACAATAGGTCAGTTTTCATATATAAAAATATGCAGTTTTAATAGGAATAAATATTTTATTTTGAACATAGGAACAGGATGGGAATTTTTTTTTATTCTGTCATGGGACGAGACAAGTCCATTCCTCTGTCACTCTAATTTTAACTAATTGAGTTTAATCTAAAACAGTTTTTTTTAAACAAAATCAAGTCAACTGGAGTCAATTTTAATTAAAAAGTAGATAGCAATTTTAATAAAACTGCTGTTTATAAGTGTAGAAACCGTTTTGGCTGATTCTTTTTTTCCAACTTGGGTTTTGTGGGCACAAAAGTTAAGGAAAAAAAAAAAGCAGCAGCACAACTTTATTCATCACACGCTTGTGAAATTCCTCTCTGCGTTTAACCCATCTGAAGCGGTGAACACACACGTGAGCAGTGAGCGCACACACACACATACCCAGAGCAGTGGGCAGCCATGCTAACAGCGCCCGGGGAGCAGTTGGGAGTTAGGCGCCTCGCTCAAGGGCACCTCCGCCCAAGGCCGTCCCATATTAACCAAACCTGCATGTCTTTGGAGTGTGGGGGGAATCCCACACAGACATGGGGAGAACACGCAAACTCTGCACAGAAAGGCCCCTGCCAGCCACTGGGCTTGAACCCAGGGCCCTGTACTACGAACGGAGGTTAACCTACCCAGAAGTAACCCAGGGTTCCCCCGCTAAACCGGGGTTGACAAAACCTGGTTATCTTGTTTGGGGTTAAACGGTACTACGACGCCAGTTATGAAGTTGATTTGTTGAACCTGGTTTAACCTAATCAGGGTTAATGCACGCTCACGTTAAAGGGGAGGTTATCAGCGCAAATCCCCACTGTTCACAATGGCACGGTCGCCGCACTTCACGGAGGAAGAATGCGCTGTCATAATGCAAAGCTATGAGGAGTCCAAAACAACATTAAGAGCAAAATCTAACACAGCGGCTGCCAATAAGGAGCGGCAAGCATGTTGGCAACGAATTGCCGATCGGGTAAATGCGCAAGTACATTCTCCCTTCTACATGTTCCAGAACAGAAGTATAGGATGAGAGAAGCTTCATGATCAATCACAAGTCACAGAAAATGGTCCTTCGACGCGGCCCCAGTCATATATAGCTTGTTTAATGTCCGAAAAATCCTGAATAAAATTTGGTATGGTAAATTCATGGAGTAGCCTACTTAAGCTGATATGTGCACAGAGTCACATGAATTAGGATGACTGACTGTTCAGTCCCTTTGACTAAGTTGGTGTATGTCCTGTGAACATTTCAGAGGCAACAGCAGTGCCAAACGCACCTGGCAACAGGTGAAAATGAAATATAAAAACAGCATTCATAATGGTAAGTGTGTGTGTCGTTCTTTTTCTGTACTGTGTTTCAGATGAAAAAGCTTTTGCCCAAGGACAAGAAGTAGGCTAAACAGCATTTGCCTTTTATTTATTCAAGTTTTATCTGTTTGCCTAATAGTTCAAATTGTTTTGTATATAGTTTATAATGTAGTTGTGTGATATTAATGATAATATTGTGGGAAAACTACTTTGCACGGACGTTCATTTAATTTATTCTATCGTCATTTTGTTTGTTCTATTTTTGTTTATTTTATTTATTTATCTGTTTGTCTAGTAGCTATTTTTCTAATATATTTTTTGCATTAATTGTTTTTTCCTATTAAAATAATCTTGTGTTCTTGTTATAACTATCTATTTATCTGACTGTTTAGTTGTATCTATTTTTGTTACAATTTCAATATTTTTAATATAACTTTCTATTAAAAATGTTCTTGTGTTATATTTATTGTAGTTGTATCTATTTTATATCTCAGACTTAAATATTTTTGTAAAACAAGTGTTTTTCTATAAAATATTCTTGCATTCTTGATAACTATGTTCTTGAGTGGGTTCTTTTTTTTTTTTTTTTTTTACAGAAGAGCCGTTCTGCATGGACATTCATTGAAGCCCTCATTGTTTTTTAATGGTTATTTATAAGCGTTTAGGGGTTACAATAATGTAAGTCTAGGTTGCTTTATATAAAAGGTATGTCCAGAAATATTGATGTCACTGTCTAAGCAGAGGGATCTGGCTTCTTTAGACGCTGTCTTCTTAAAACTGAATAAATATTTAAAAAGAGCCAAATGAGCCAGTCTTTTGAACGGCTCTTTTCAAAGAACGGATCACAAAGATGCGGATCCCGTCAAAGAGCCATAAATCCCATCTCTAATCTGCGCTCCGATATCGCACGGGTCATCCAGGCACGCTGGCATTGTCTCTAGAGGAAATGTCGGTGGAGAGGTGGTGTTTAAAAAGGGTGTGGTTAATCGGAAACCTCGGGTTAACCAAGAACATAACCTGAGACGAGCAGGTTTGAGATGCAGCGTAAATTGCCATGGCAGCATACCTCGGTTTGAACATAGCCAACTTTCGTAGTATGGATTAATCGGGAAGTTACGCTGCACGTGATCAAGTTACTCTCGAAGTTACCCTGGTAAGCCAGAAAACCCGCTTCGTAGTACAGGGCCCAGAACCTTCTTGCTGTGAAGTGACCGTGCTAACCACTTACACCACCCATTTAAAAAAAAAAAAAAAAGGCTCACCAATAAATTACCCATTGTGCCAGATGTTTGAATTGTTGACTTGTGTTTGTAAGTTGAATGTGTTGTGATTTGATGAGGCTTGTTTTACCTGTGCTGTAATAAAAGCCATCCTTTTCATCCTCCTCCACTGTCCTCCAAAGTGGAGAGAGAAGTTTAGAGATGAGGAACCGTACAGCAGACACCATGTCTTATCTCACTGCTAACACAGAACAGCAGACATTAACCAAGGCTATAAACTGTAATAAAGGAAGTGACTTTGGGATAAAAACATTTTGCAAACTTTAGTCCTGAATCCTAACCAAAGTTTTCTTGCTAACTTCACTCATTACAAACACCATTTAGCCGACATGCTTAAATGCAAAATACTTAACAATTACATATTTTAACTGCTGTAATGAAGATGTTTGCAGGCCTGTTCCTGAGCTAGTGTAATTAGCTCCCTGCTGTCATGAAGCAAAACACCTTTGTCCTGACAAACTTTCCCAAGTTTTCACCAAAAAACAAACAAACAACGAGTTACTCTGATTAAAATATAGAAAGTAAGGATATTCTACTCAAATATACAACACTTGATATAATATCGGTGATGGCATAGATTCAGGGTGTGGCAATGAGCTCTTCACCCGCTCACCATCTTCACCGCAATCCCACACACAACATTTTTTGAGTCAGGTGAGTCGTTTGAATCAGTTCATCTAAATGATTCGTTCATTTGATCAACCGCCGTCAGTCAAAAAAACAAACCGTGAGTGGTGTAAAAAAAAATATATATATTTTTAATATCCCTTAGTTTGAGAGGGTTTAGGAGATTTAGTGTTTACATCCAACGACCCAGACTGCTGTGGAATGCACTGAGAAGAGCCAGAATGAGACTTGTTGAACTACGACTCTCTAAACGACAGAGAAGTGAATCTAGGATTCATTGAGTCGAGAGGCTCAGTCACTTACAAATTCATAGGTATTTCAAAAAACTGACAGATAAAATACTAATTTAAATCTACAACTTAAAATGAATCCGGAAATATTCGCACTAAATGAGAGAGGAGTACAGCTTGGTCGTGACGGAAATGATTCACTAACTCGAGATTCATGAATCAGGTTTTAATTTTTTTTCGCGGTCCAAATCCTGCGCTCTGATTGGCTGGCGAGCGGGTCTGTATCCTACGGTACGGACCCCGGTTACGGCCCTCTGGCGACTCGCTCGTTCACAACAACAAGAAGCATAGTAGCATTTTTTGTCAACATTTATCTTAATTTTTTTTTATAAGATTACCAACAATCTTACAAATGTTTGCCAGCATTTCTCAGGAGAACAGCATTAATTTTACATCATGGATAGCGATAATTCACAGCGAAAGCGAGTTTTACTACCCTGAGGAAGAAGAAATAAAAGAAAACATTTCAGGAGAAAGCTAAAAACCTCTAACTTGCTAGCACCGAGCAAAAACATGGCTGAATCCTGAATGACTCCTATTTGTATAAATAGGGGACTACATAGGCGGCAAAATGTAGTTTTTTTCCTGCCATGGAAGTGCACTTGTATACCGAGGAGGAAGCCATTTGCGTTACAGCCGTGAATGAGGATTCAAAATGGCGGCTCGGCTCGGTTTTCCCTTTCGGGCGCTCTCGTTTTCTGTTAGAATTTGGTAAAGAAAAAAATAAATATATTATTTTCCAGCTTAAGGTCGGTCCGTATGGTGAAATACCGTGACTTCGGTCAGTACTTTCAAGACCTCGGTCGTTCCTGAATGGACGCGGGCTGGATGGCTGAGACGAGTGGAGGAAGTGTCGTAAAGGCGGTTGGTGACAACTGGACTGGGAATGGTCAGAAGTTTGCAAACGGAAGTGATGTTTCAGGAAGTGAGTGTGAGGAAATGGAAGAAAGCGGGAGTTATGAACCATGGATGATAACTAGTCCTGAGATATTGCCAAGAGCGACTGTATGAGGGAGGAAAAAGCTTTGGGTGGACAGTCAGGGATTGGGTTATGAATATGGGATTAAGTGGCTTTAATATCTGCCCTACAGTATCATATTCTACAGTTCCCCCTTGGACCTTTGAGGAAGCTAAAGTAGACCTGGGGCTGCTTGAAGAAAGGCAGGAATGTGAGGTGGACAAGTGGAGAGTTGATGGGTACAGTCATGAACATTACAGCAAGAGTATGTTCATATATACAGATGCCTCAAAGGGTCCTGATAAAAGGGTAGGAGTGGCGTATGTGGTACCCGAGCTGGGGTTGGCCATTAAAAAGAGAATAACTGATGACCTGGCTGTGTATACAGCAGAGCTGGTAGCCACATGGTTTGCTCTGCTCTGGATAGAGGGTAATGGGGATAGGCACAGGCAAGTGGTCATAGCATCTGACTCGAGCTCTGCTCTTATGAGTATTCAGAACTCACAGTCCACATCCAGGAACGACATTCTTCTTGACATTTTACAGTTGACAAGTGTGTTAATGAAGGCAGGTTTTAAACTTTCCTTTTTATGGGTTCCAGCTCATGTAGGGGTGGAGGGGAACGAGTTGGCTGACAAATATGCCAAAAGAGCAGCAAGTAGGGACAATATAGATATTAATATACAGTATAGTAAGGCTGAAGTCAAAAGCATCATTTAGGCCAGAATACATGGGAGATGGCTAGCCTGGCAAGCCAGACTAAATGTGAATATTTAGTCTGGCCTCGATCCGTAGACATTTCTGAAGGGTGGGGGTGGAACAAACCGCTGTCTTTCAAACTGTCTCTGTGCGTATAGGCCAACGCTCTGACCAATCAGCGCAACAGTGACTGTGACGTAGTCAGAGCGACAGAAAGCAGTGGGGGAGGCCTTGAAATAAATAATTTTTCAAAATGCGTATTAATTAATAAACAGGTTCTAGATATTAAGAAGTTTGGAGATAATGACCACAAGTTTGGAGTCTGTACCACATACTTAACATACACTCTTATTTTTTTCAAGTGTTTTTCAAGGGTTTGCTTAAACTGTTTTTGAGAGTTTTTATTTAGTGGTGTTTGGTGAAATAATTTCCCTTAAATTTAAAATAACGGGAAAATAAGAAACAATCAAAAAGTAATGTTTCAAAGCTGTTTATTAATTCTTCGTACTGCACAAACTAGCCCCATCCTTTTGGCTACGAGCGGAGCCAGCTGGTAGATCAGACTTTTGCCATAGCCGGTCGGCAAAACAGCGAAAACGTCCTTCTTGAAAAGGAATGAGCGGAGAGCCTCTTCCTGCTCATGTTTCAACGAAAACTCCAAGTCTAATTCTTCTAAAACTGATTCCAAAGCAGAGTCAAACGCACGCTGTTGACTAGCCGTAGCCATCTTTCCTGCTGCGCTTTCTCCAACGTCGCGCAGCCTTGTCGTCACTCCTGCAAAAGCCCGCCCAAAGAATCCAAACAAAAACCTTGCGTTGTGATTGGCGGGCACGATTTGATGCCCGGGGTGTTTTTGTTTATATGGTGCGAGGCTAGACCCATTCGCTAGGCAAAAATATTTTTGGCCGCTAGGCGGGTGGGTCTAGTTTACTAGGCTAGGAGATGGCAGCACCTTTGGGCGAATATGGGTCTTCTGGGAGGCATCTTTTTAACATTCAGCCTGAAATACATAGAGCTATTGGTTCACTTAATGCAAGACAGGAGGAAGTGGTATTGGCCAGGCTGAGAACTGGGCACTCCCATCTTAATAGTACTCTCTTTATTATGAGTAGGCATGCTGATGGTAATTGCGAGTATTGTGCATCACAAAGCCCAGAGACTGTAGAGCATGTTCTTATTCATTGTCAAAAATACTATCAAGAGAGACAGAATTTTATTGCCCAAGTCGAGGCCAATAATACACCCTTTAATGTCAGAAATATCTTACAAAGAAGTAATGGGAAAATTTTATCTTATTTGTTTACTTTTTTGAAAAACACAGGATTATTAAAACATATTTAATTTCTAGATAAGAAGCAACGCCTGTTCCACACTCCAGTCCAGTGGTGGCGGTAATACACAGAAACAGTTGTCAACCGCCATATAAATCAGAAAAAAAAGAGAGAGAGAGAGAGAGAGAGGTGGATGATAACTAAGAGTAAAAAGCGGAAAAAAAGGAGAAAACAAATAACAGTAATGAGGAGGAAAGGTGTATGCCTAATATTGCAGAAAGGAGTAGAGTGGAGTACAAAGTGTTCGTAAGATTGATTAATGAGGGATCTACATTTGACAAGTGGAGTCCAATAAAACTAACCAAAGCACTGCATAGGGAGTTTGGTGAGGTAAGAAGTGCCAAAAAATTAAGAAATGGTTGTCTACTGATTACATGTAAGGATGAAGAGCAGCAAAGAAATGCAATCAAAGTTAATAAAATAAATGGTAACAAAGTCAAGTGTTCGGTGGTGTTTGACAATCCTGTAAGGCAGGGGTCACCAAACTACGGCCCGCAGGCCAACTCCGGCCCGCCACCCCCCTTTGACCGGCCCCCCACCACTTGAACCAGCCCTATGAGACAATCCCCAAAAGTGGTCATGGCCTATTTTTTTTAAATTGCTTTTTGGCAAATAACATGTCTGCATCTTGTATTTTGTTGATTTTATCAATTAAAATTGATATTTAGTTATAAAATGAACTATTCATATTTTCCGAATTTTCGTCATATGCTCGCGATCAAGCAGTGACAGGCAGCGCACGCGCAGAGAACTGTCAGTGTTCAGGACAGCAAAATGGCTAGCGGTCAGCGAAAAGCTGACAGAGAGTGCAGAGTTTTTAAAGAACAGTGGACCACCGATTATTTTTTCGTTCAGTGTAAGGACCGTGCAGTTTGTCTTGTATGTAAAGAAAGTGTGTCGGTTTTCAAAGAATATAATCTGCGTTGTCACTACGAAACCCGCCACAAAGAGTATGCTAGTTTGCGAGGGCAAACAAGAGAAGACAGGATTCGGAGGATGAAATGCGGACTGGCTGCACAACAGAATGGATTCCTTCGCCAAACCCAGATCAACCAGGCTGCTGTCCGAGCTAGCTATAAGGTAGCTCACCTACTAGCTACCCATGGAAAGCCGTTTACTGATGGGGACTTTGTTAAAGTATGCATGCTTGCTGTGGCCGAGGAGGTGTGTCCCGACAAGAAGGATGCGCTCAATGCGGTGAGTCTCTCCGCACCTGCTATGACCAGGCGAACCGAAGATTTGGGGGACAACATGTATGACCAGCTGAATGAGAAAGCATCAGAATTCGAGTTTTTTGCTTTGGCCATGGATGAGAGCAATGATGTGCAGGACACAGCACAACTGCTGTGATCTATTGATCTATCGCTCATATTATTATATTTTCACTGTTTTTTTTAATGTATTTATTTTATAGGCCTATTTATTTGACCTTTATTAAGTGCTACACACAATTATTATTAATATTATTAATAATATCAACAGGCCTACCTACAATTTATAATTTTCCACTCACCTTTGCCAGTGTCAATCACCTCAAATAGGCAGATGTTTCTTACCTTGACAGCTTTGATGTTATTTTTATTAGAAAATAAATAAATGGAATATCTGTGGTATTTCAAATTAAAACAAAGTGTGAAGACTCGATTACTACTTTTGCAAACCACTAGTAAAGATAAACAAATATGTGCCAGGAATCAAGTGTTGATACAGTAGTGGGGATATAGTGGTGGGGATATAGTAGTGGGGATGGCTGTGCCAGGCTAGTAATCTCTGCTACACAATGAGGCCTGCTGGTGGTCATATTTGTCTGGGTCATACAATTCTATGTTATATAGCTGACTCGACCCCGGCCCCCCATCACAGTCAGGAACGACAATGTGGCCCCCAGAGAAAAAAGTTTGGTGACCCCTGCTGTAAGGGGTGTAATCTCAGGGATCCCGTTAAGGGAATCAGTGGATGATGTCAAAGAAAATATAACTAATGCCAAGGTAAAGGAAGCAAAGCAGCTGAAAACAAGACGAGGTGGAATTATAACTGATAGCCTTTCAATTGTGCTAACGTTTGAAGAAAAACTTCCTGAGAGGGTATTCATAGGATACATGAGTTATGAAGTAAAGATGTATATCCCACCACCACTAAGATGCTTTAAGTGCCAAAAGTTTGGACATATAGCTGCAGTATGTAAGAGGAAACAAAGGTGTAGCAAGTGCAGTGGAGAGCATGAATATGGGCAGTGCGACAAGGACGCAAAGTTAGAATGTAGTAATTGGGGGGGGAACACAGTTCTGCCTACAGAGGATGTGAAGTGAGCAAGAGAATGCAAGAGGTACAGCGGCTCAAAGTAACTCAAGGGTTATCATATGCAGAAGCAACAAAAACTGTTAAAAGGGTAGTAGCAGGTCCAGCCCCAGTTGTGAAAGAGGGGAGGCCATGTGTAGTGTGACAAAATTAAAGAGGAAACACTGATTGTGTCTAAAAGTAATTTTATATTGTTCATGGCTGAGGTTATCAATTGTTCAGCACAGACTACAAGCCGAACAGAGAAAATTAAAATTATAGTCAAATCTGCTGAGAAATTCTTTGGTGTAAAAGATCTGCTGTGGGAATCAGTCAGGGATGCTTTAAATGAAGAGGTACGGGTATGGGTTGTATGGGTTGTCTCAGGATAATGGTCTTGTTTATATTGCAATGGAATGCGAGGAGCTTAATAGCGAACAGGCAGGAATTTAAAAAATATATAGATAATTTAAGTATAAAACCTAATGTTATATGCATACAGGAAACTTGGTTGATCCCCAAACTGGATTTTATTATTAAAGGATATACTTTAATAAGGAGGGATAGAGAATCTGGAAAAGGTGGAGGAGTTATAACATTCATACAAAAAGGTATTCAGTATTGAGGTATTTCACCCACGTGACCAAGTCATGTGATGCTGCCATTTTGGACGGCACGGCTCGAATCAGTTTGAATGCGAGGAAGGCGACAAACGAAAAACATAAAAGAAAAAGGAGCGAGATGCAGAAAACACCTTCACTATCCAGCGACGTAGGGCATTTACAGGGCGAGCAGAGGGAGAGGTATTTGCAAAAATTGAGGTTAGCAGGCTTAGAGAACGACGTTTACCTGCTTCCACCAGGATTGTTCACTGACGTATGGAAGTACACCAAGCCCTCGTCTTTACCTGACTTCGGCCCACATGATCTGTATACCTATGTCGTTAAAAACCAGGCTGGGTAACATGCCTACATCAGTGGGTCGTCCCTGGAGCCGGTGGTCGCCATCTTATTACAGCTAAGGTTTGTTCACATTTTCATTTACTTTCGGTCCTCAGGATAAACAAAATGTTATTAAATGTCATTGAAATAACTTCTTAGTCTGTTGAGACATGGCCCGTTATAAATTTGCTGTTATCAGGCAATGACCAAGAACTGTATTATTAGGGTCGGTGTAGTTGTAGCAGTGTATTAGCAACTAGCTGTTAGCACTAGCTAATGTCAACAACATCATAGCTGGTATGTTACTGTAGCAATGTTTACGTTCAGTCATTTGGATGACTGTTAAAACCTTTCAGTCTCAAGTTTTTCCTTTACTGTATTTACTAGTTTACTGAGCTAGCGCGCTCGGGCAAGCTGGGAGCTAGCGCGCGCTAGCCTGCGGGTGGCTGGCGCGCACTAGGCGGCCGGCGCGCTAGCTCAGTAAACTAGTAAATCCAGTAAAGGAAAAACTTGAGACTGAAAGGTTTTAACAGTCATCCAAATGACTGAACGTAAACATTGCTACAGTAACATACCAGCTACTGTTGTTGACATTAGCTAGCTTGACGTTCAAAATGGCGGACACCGGGGCGTCACGTGACCCTGTGATGTCAGGTGAAATACCTCAATAGGGAAATTACAAGAGGGAAAGATCTAGAATACACTATAATAGAGGTCTGGTCAAATGAAGGCAATATAGAAATAATAAATTACTATAACCCATGTAGGCAAATAGAATTAAGTCAATTGGCAGAAATTTGGAAAGATACAAAGGGGGGAGTGGTATGGTGTGGTGACTTTAATGCACATAGTACATTGTGGGGGGATAAGAATGATGTTAATGGGGATGTGATTTTAGAATTTATGGATGAGGAAGAATTGGTTTGTTTGAATAATGGGTCAGGTACTAGATTGGATGTTGTTAGGGGCACAGAGTCAGCAATAGACCTCACATTAGCTACAATATCATTAGCAAATAAGTGTGAGTGGGAGGTATTGAATGATAATACTATAGGTAGTGATCACTTCCCTATTAAAATTCAAGTGGGTATGGAAGTTCCATTTGAATACGAAGTTAAAAATGAGAGATGGATTTTAGAGAAAGCGGACTGGGACAAATTTAGAGAGGTAAGTGATGAAATGCTGTCAGTAATAGATATAAATAAAGATATTGAAAGCGTATGTAAAGATATTAGTGACGGCATAATTAGTGCAGCAAGTTTAGCCATTCCTAAGTCCAAACCTAAGCAGTTAAGTAAGATAGTTCAGTGGTGTTCTAATGAATGCAAAAAAGCAATAAAAGATAGGAACAAAGCATTTAGAGTCTTGAAAAGAACGCACAATTTCCAAAATTTAATTGAATTTAAGAAGTCTCAAGCGGTTGTAAGGAAAACCATAAGGGAGGCTAAGAATGGTTACTGGAGAAAGTTTTGTGATTCTATAGGAAGAACTACTCCAGTGGAGAGAGTCTGGGGCATGATAAAGAAAATGAAAGGAAGTAGGAAAGAATATGGTTATCCTGTGTTGATTGACGGTCAAAATATAGCCATTAGTAGTATTGACAAAGCAGAGATAATGGCAAAGACATTAAGTAAGGTACACAGCACTGAAAATCTTAGCCATCAGGAAAAGAGAGCAAGGGCAGAAACAGTTAAAAATGATCAGCAGGACTGTGAAGAGGTGATAGGTGAGGAGTTGAATGAACTACTCACAATAACTGAACTTAATAATGCACTAAGAAAGTTAGGTAAGTCTTCTCCAGGGGAGGATGGGATTTGTTATTCTATGTTAGAGAACCTAACTGATAAAGGAAAGGAAGTTCTATTGGGTCTTTATAATAGGGTCTGGACAGAGGGAATAATCCAAAAGTATGGAAAGAATCTATAATTATCCCTATTAAAAAGCCTGGGAAAGACCAAAGATCCCTAGCAACTACAGACCAATAGCACTTACATCTCAGATGGGGAAAACAATGGAAAGAATAATAAATGACAGGCTAATATATACAGTTGAGGCTAAAGGACTGATAGAAAATTATCAGAGTGGTTTTAGAAGAGGCAGAGGCACCATGGATCCTTTAGTATATTTAGAGGATACCATAAGAAGAGCCCATGTGAATAAGGAATCAGTTGTGGCTGTCTTTTTTGATATTGAGAAGGCGTATGACATGATGTGGAAGGAGGGGCTTTTGATTAAGTTAAATCATATGGGAGTCAAGGGAAGAGTTTTTACATGGGTTAAGGAATTCTTATCAGATAGAACAATACTGGTGAGGATTAACGGAGTGACAAGTGAGCGGTATCAGGTAGAAAATGGTATCCCACAAGGGAGCATTATCAGTCCTTTATTGTTCTCCATTATGATAAATGACATTTTTAAGGAAGTAGAGAATTTTGTGGATGTAGCATTGTTTGCAGATGATGGTGCTTTATGGAAAAGAGGGAGAAATATTGAATTTGTGGTGAGTAAGATACAGCAAGCAGTTGCTGTAGTGAATAAATGGTCCAATAGATGGGGTTTTAGGATCTCTATTGACAAAACTAAAATAATGGTTTTCTCAAGAAAGAAAATGGCTATAAAAGTGAATCTCTCTGCTAATGAATTGGAAAGGGTTGACTCCTTTAAATACCTGGGCTTATAGTTTGACCAAAGATTAACGTGGGCAGTGCATATACCAAAAATGATTGATAAATGCAAGAAAGTAATAAATGTAATGAGATGTCTATGCGGAGTGGAGTGGAGAGCAAGCAGACATGCTTTAAGAACAATTTATACAGGTTTGATTAGGTCTGTGCTTGACTATGGAAGTATAATATATGGGTCTGCAGCCAAAACACTGCGGAATAAGTTGGATGTGATCCAAAATCAAGCATTAAGGTTATGCTCTGGTGCTGTTAAAACTACTCCAGTGCCAGCTATCCAGGTGGAGATGGGAGAAATGCCTCTTTATCTTAGAAGAGAACAGTTAGCCATTGTGTATTGGGCAAATTTAAAGGGTCATAATGAAAATCATATGAGTCAGCCAGTCCTGAGGCAATGTCAAGAGCGTGGAAATGCCCAAGTCAGAAGTTTTGGTTGGGTGATTAATGATAAAGTTAATGAGATAGGCACAGTAGGACTTATCCCAGCTGTCCCACCATGGGTCTTTAAAGAGATATCCATTGACCTGGGGTTATTAAAGGAGATGCAAGAGAGTAACATGGACAAATTAAGGGTTCAGAGCTATCTTATGGAGACGTATAGAGAGGATATAATTCTATATACAGATGCCTCTAAAATGGCTGGTAAAAGAGTTGGGGTTGCTTTTGTTATCCCAAAGTTAAAAGTCAAAGTAGGAAAAAGAATCAATGATGATCTAGCAGTTTATACAGCAGAGTTGGTTGCTGTGTAGCTAGCCCTGCTATGGGTGGAAGTTAACAGGCCAAGGAAGGCAGTAATTGCTTCAGACTCCAGCTCAGCTTTGATTAGCATTAGAACGTCCCAGTCAAAATCAAGGCAGAACATTTTGTATGAAATATTACAAGTTGCAAATAATCTGTTAAAGACAGGAGTTAAGATAACTCTTGTATGGGTACCAGCTCATATAGGAGTTGTAGGTAATGAGATGGCAGATAAGTGCGCTAAACAAGCAGCTGGAAATCCCAGCATAGATATTGAAGTCGCTTACAGCAAGGCAGAAATTAAAAGTATGATTAAAAACATAGTTAAGGGAAAATGGCCAGACTGGGAGACAGTTTCATAATATCCAGGACGAAGTGGGAAAGAGTAGAAACACCAACAGAAGTAAGGAAGAGGAGGATGCTTTTTCGAGAATGAGGTTTGGACACACAAGATTAAATAGTTCTTTGGTGATGATAAAAAAGCATGCAGATGGAAACTGTGATTTCTGTGGCAGCCCAGAGTCTACAGAGTATGTTATTTTGCAATGTCCTAAATACCAGGAAGAAAGACAAAGATTAATTTTACAGTTGCAAGGGAAACAATTAGTGTTAAACTTGGAGGACATTCTGCAAAGAAGTACAGGTGAAATCTGCTTCAAATATGTATTTAGTTTCTTAAGGAACACAGGTCTAATTAAAAGAATTTAGGTTTTTTTTTTTTTAAACTCAAGTATCACACCCCAGTCCAGCTGGTGGCAGTAATGCACCATTGAAGCTAGTTGCCAACCTAAACCGAAGGAAGACGACGACGACCTCGGTCACAGTATTTCACGATACAGATCTCCCAGCTGGTAAATAACGTATATTTTTTCACGGTCCAAATCCTGTGCTCTGATTGGCTGGCGAGTGGGTCCGTATCCTATGGTACGGACCCTGGTTACGGACCTCTGGCGACTCGCTCATTCACAACAACAACAAACAACATAGTAGCATTTTTTGTCAACATTTATCTTTTTTTAATAAGATTTATTTATAAGATTATCAAAATCTTATAAATTTTTGCCAGCATTTCTCAGGAGAATAGCATTAATTTTACATCATGGATAGCGATAACGACAGTGTTCACAGCGAAAGCGAGTTTTACTACCCTGAGGAAGAAGAAATAAAAGAAAACATTTCAGGAGAAAGCTAAAAACCTCTAACTTGCTAACACCGAGCAAAAACATGGCTGAATCCTGAATGACTCAATTTTGTATAAATAGGGGACTACGTAGGCAGCAAAATGTAGTTTTTGTTTTTCTGCCATGGAAGTGCACTTGTATACCGAGGAGGAAGCCATTTGCATTACAGCCGTGAATGAGGATTCAAAATGGCGGCTCGGCTCGGTTTTCCCTTTCGGGCGCTCTCGTTTTCTGCACTGTAAAATATAATAAGTTGACTTTACTTTAAAAAAATATGCAAAGTCGTTGCCTCAAAAAAAGTAATTTATGTTGATTTAGATAAATTAGATTGGGTTAACTTATTTTTTGTGAGTTTGCAGTACTCAAATTAACTTAGATTAGTTTGATTACATTAACTTATTTATTTTGAGTTTGCAGTACTCACATAAACTTATATTAATTTGATTACATTAACTTATTTATTGTGAGTTTGCAGTACTCATCTTATATAATTTTGATTACATTAACTTATTTATTTTAAGTTTACAGTACAAGTTAATGTAATCAAAATTATATAAGATGAGTACTGCAAACTCACAATAAATAAGTTAATGTAATCAAATTAATATAAGTTTATGTGAGTACTGCAAACTCAAAATAAATAAGTTAATGTAATCAAACTAATCTAAGTTAATTTGAGTACTGCAAACTCACAAAAAATAAGTTAACCCAATCTAATTTATCTAAATCAACATAAATGACTTTTTTTGAGGCAACGACTTTGCATATTTTTTTTAAGTAAAGTCAACTTATTATATTTTACCGTGTGTTAGAACTTGGTAAAGAAAACAATAAATATATTATTTTCCAGCTTAAGGTCGGTCCGTATGGTGAAATACCGTGACCTCGGCCTTGAATACTGACCTTGGCCTAGAGGGCCTCAGTCAGTACTTTCAAGACCTCGGTCACGGTATTTCACCATACGGACCTCCCAGCTGGTAAATAACATATATGTATGTTTACCTAAGGATAGCCAAATCTACGCCAAATCTTCATAATTGTGAAGTCTCTAGAACAGACTCAGAAGCATTATATAGTTTTTTCGACTACTAATATCCAGAGGTGGACAAAGTACCCAACTTCATTACTTATGTCAAAGTACAGATCCCACTGGTCAAACGTTATTCTGATACAAGTAAAAGTTGTCCAGTCAAATTTTTTACTTAAAGTACTGAAGTACTTGCTTTTTTTTTTTAGAGATTTTTTTCCTTTTTTTACAACTTTGCACTGCATTTATTATTTGTTCTTGTACTATTATCATTGTTGTTATTATATATTCTCTTATGTATTTATTCCAGCTGTAATTCTGTGGTGCCTCAGCTCTGAGCTATAAGCCTAGCTAGGCTATGTTTTTAAGTTTATTACTAGCTATGCCTGTAAAGCACTTTGGGTCAACTCCTGTTGTTTTTTAAATGTGCTATATAAATAAATTGACTTGACTTTAAAATACTATTAAAATTTTAATATTATAATATTAAAAGTACATTTTCTGTCAACGCATCATTGTATGATTGCCACAACGCTTACAAAACCTAATGCCTCTGAAACAACCGACTGGATTTATTGACTAACTTGTAGAACCTGTAGAATAAACACCTGGTAGAATGTTACAAAATGAAACACAACTCGGAGGGGTCACGTGACCGGCAGGCGTGATGGTCGGAAGACTCTAGAGCTCCCGTGTGATATCCCCACTTTTACTGATAATTTGCTCTGTAAGACCTCGACAGTGTTATATTTAATAGTGTGAACCATATAGGATGTCAAGCCAGAAGAAACTACTTGGCTCACTGACGAAATTTCCCCCGGCGAAGCGTAAACAACAAGATGCTAACAGCACATCGGCTACAGATGCTAACATGGAAGAAACTATTTCGCTAGCGCTAGCCAAACAGCGCGACCAGTTGGAGATGGTCGTCACCCACGCTATTACCAGCGCCGTGGGGAGTGTTAACGACTCCGTCAAGAAACTTCAGAGAGACTTAGACGCCCACATGGATGTTGTTCGGGGCCTGATGTCCAAAGTTGAAAGGGTACAAGCCGACACACGGACCATGAAACGCCAAGTATTAGACAACACCACCAGCCTCGAGAAGTTTCAACAAAAACTCGCTCTGTTAGTGGACCACAACCGGAGAAACAATGTCCGGATCACAGGAATCACTACGGGCAGAGAGGGCAACAACGCGATCACCTTTCTCCAAGAAATGCTCCCTAAGTGGATACCCTCGCTTGGTAACAAAATTATTGAAATAGAGAGAGCTCATCGTATTTACGGCCCACACGCGAAGGGGAACACCCCACAGACCATGATACTACGGCTGCTCCGGCATGGAGACCGCAATGCCATACTAAACGGCGCCAGGGAGGCGACGAAGCACGCTCCAATACAAGATGCCGGCAGGTCGCTGCGGTTCTATGCTGACTACAGTGCCCACACAAGTCAACGTCGGAAAGCATTTGCGGGCGTACAGAAGTCCCTGCGGGAAAAGGGCATCTCATCTTTCATCATTTATCCCGCCACTTTGAAGATTACCCTGGACGGCGAACAACACAGCTTTTCTACTCCGGAGGACGCAGAGGAGTTTCTACGAGGTTCTCAACGAGGCGTTTCGACAATGCGGGCGGCAGCTCGCCAACAAATGGAGATGATGGAGCAGGAGCGTGAGATGGTGCGGGAGGAGAGTACCGACACCTGAAGATAAGGCAAGGAGTTTTCATGGCCCAGGTTTCATTGTAAGATCTGTTCTGTTTGTTATGGTCAACTAGCTGTTCCATGCTAACTATGACACTGAGGACTGTTAGTCCTTTCTCAGGCTACACTGCTG